>NC_054879.1:23926159-24226159 GCF_018320785.1 Cheilinus undulatus
CAGCTCTGATCATGCTCAAAGTGGTTCATGAAAGACTTGTTTGACCACAAAGCCTAATAGCAGGTTTGGTTTTAGTTTGCTTTTGCCATGAACTTTAATACAAACCATTGCTCATAAAAAGAACTGTTTTAAAATACAATTCAGAGTTCATAGCAAATAAACTGAATGCAAGCAACAGTCAGTGAAGTGTGTCAGCCAGGGTTAAGCACCTCAGTGCAGGATTATAGACAGTTCTCCATTAACTCCACTAAAAAAATGTCACTGATTCAAACAATAACAAAGTAATTCCTGAAACAAATCTTGAGGACTTTTTCTCAGTATTCTTCCTGTGCTTTTTCTACTCAGTTTACCAGCTTTAAAGTGGAGCTTCAACACAATAATTCAGACCTAAGTGGACTTCAAAATTAGTGTTGTTCATAAGCTTTAGACCAGCTGAAACAAGACTTGTCTTTACGTTAAAATCCCTGAAACAGGGGTTTTGGTGGGTTTAAAAGACCCTCTCTAACAGCAAGAAGTCCAGAATTTAAGAACACTTTTTAAACATGCCCCCTCTTAAAGTAATGGTGGCCAATAATTCTTAATAAATCTATCAGAATTAGGGGTGCACAATATTAGGGTTTTTGTAGATATCCAATATGATAAGCAATACATACAAGGTTTTGCTTAAAACTCCAAAAGGTCCAGTGTACATGTGTTGATATAACAACCCCATTTTCAAAAAAAGTTAGGGCACTGTGTACAATGTAGGGTTGTTCTGATACCGATACCAGTATCAGAAATAAGTCTGATACTGCTTAAAACGCATGTATCGGTATTGGCGAGTACAGGAATTTATGCACCGATCCAATACCATTTGGTTTAGCTTTATATTTTGCTTCATTTAGCCATGCTAAATGTTAGCGCTATAAACCGGAAATAGTTCTTCTTTGCTGCTGGAAAGCACATCATGCACAGGCTACCATTTTCAGAGCCAGCATAAGAAACAGAGGACACACTGCAGCAGAAAAGATTAGTGGCTGTGTGACAGTTTTCTCTGAGTTTGATCGTTAAAACTAGTGCTGTCAAACGATTAAAATTTTTAATCAGATTAATCACAGGGTCGCTGCAGATTGATTTTGATTAATAATGATTAAATATCATTCATTTTTAATTTATATTAATCGTGTTTCATTTTGCTTAAGCAAACAGACTCAAGAAAGAAGGGAATATATACACCAGGGCTATTCAATTAAAAATTCATTTGGGCCAAATTTTTAAATCAAGAAATGTAGCCGGGCCAGACATGTTTGGCACCTGGTAAGCAGCTGGTAATGTCAAATTTCGAAACAATACAGATCAATTTGATGAAAACTATTTGCTTTTATTCATAGTCTACCTTTTAAATTTTGTACTGAAATTTCCCATCAAGAGGGCCAACATGCTGTTTAGCGTCTTCCATATCGAGGTGGTTGGTCACTACTGGATCAACAGCCCATTTGCGCATGTGCGGCGGCATGCTTGATGGTAACTCTTCTCGGACAAACTGCCCGAAATGCGTTGCCAGAGACGATTCAGGGATTTTGAGTCATTCTGTGCTGTAGATGGGTTAATTGGGTTAAAAATTTTAATCAGATTAATCATGATGATGGATTAATCTGCATTAACGCGTCAATTTTGACAGCCCTAGTTAAAACGCCTTCCAGACTGCCGCTGTCATACATGACAAAAAGTGACACAGTTTATCAAAAGTTGAATAACTTTAGAACCATACATTGCTGCCTTTTACTTGTTTTTCCCTCCTGAAGCTAGCAGTTGTGTTGTCCCATTGACACCACTGATGCCTTTAAATCCCTCGCGGCAGCATTTTCAGCGAGCCTGGAACTTGTTTGACTTTCGGGGACTTTAATGATTAAATCCACACCAGTAAACCCAATATCAAACTTATTTTTATCCACTTTAATGAAATTACGATCATTTATTACCACTAGCCAGAATGCTAACTCGAACACTAACCACCATATTTGTTTGGGTCTGTCAGCCAGTTGCAGGCTGTTCCGAAATCTCATCATGGTGCCTGAGTAAAGCATAAAAGAGAGAGAGAGAGACACTGTGATGCAGCCCCCTGTATTATAATTTTAATATTCAGGAGTAAAACTCAATAATCAGCAGAAAAACAACTTTAGGGTCACAATGCTGTACATTATGATTTGATTTGTTGAGCCGTGTTCTGAGTCAAAAATAGGTCTAAAATAATTTGCTAGTCTGCACAGTCAGTCCAGAAAGTTCATTCTGGTATCAGATCAGTATTGGCCGATACCCGACACCTTGGTATCGATAATGTATCACAAAGGAAAAAATGGTATCAGAACATCCCTAGTACAATGTGAATAAAAATAGAATACAAAGACTGTCAAATCTCATAAACCCAAATTTTATTCACAATAGAACATAAACAATATATCAGATGTTGAAAATGAGACATTTGGGAAAGGGCAAAGGATTTGAAAAAAACTCGGAGGGTGATTGGATGAATGTTCTTTCTGTCACATCTTTCCGGGCCAAGCAGAGCAACAAAACACGTGACGTAGCCACTATCGAGATGCACGCCCGCAGCTACCGAGGAATAACACGAACCATGGCAACTATAGGCATGTCAGCACACGACTTTTGTCATTTATGAAAAGAAAACAACTCCCTGATGTTCTTCTTTTAATGAAAAAACGTCAAGTTCTGATAAAACTGGTGTTTCAGCAGCATCCACGCTAAGCTCTTCCGCCATAATTGCACCGGCCTCTTGTTGCTGCTTGCTGATTGGTCCTGTCACTTTTGGAAACTACGGATGTCGTGTCCTGTGGACAGAAGAGGAGAGAGGCCATCCAGCTTGTTATGCTGGTATAGTTCAAAAGCCTGCATCTCTGATGATATGGGTTTGCATTAGTGCCTATGGTGTGGGCAGCTTACGTATCTGGAAAGGCTCTATCAATGCTGAAAAGAAGAGAGAGGTTTTCATGCAAAACATGCTCCCATCAAGACAATGTCTCTTTCAGGAAAGGCCTCAATTATTTCACCAAGACAATGCTAAACCACATCCGCCACAACAGCATGGCTTCACAGTACAAGAGTCCTGAACTGGTCTGCCTGCAGTCCAGACTTTTCACCAATAGAAAACATTTGGAGCATCAGCAAAGGAAAAAAATCCAGCAAAAAAGACCCAGGACTGTAGAGCAGCTAGAATCCTTCATCAGACAAGAATGGACAACGTTCCTCTCGCAATATTCCAGCGACTAGTCTCCTCACATCTCAGACATTTACAGACTGTTGTTAAAAAAAAGAGGATGCTACACATTGGTACGTATGGCCCTCTTTCTACTTTTTACTTCCGCCAAGGAGGTTATGTGATCGGTTGGGTTCGTTTGTTTGTTCGTTTGTTTGTTTGTTTGTTAGCAACACAACTCAAAAAGTCATGGACGGATTTTCATGACATTTTCAGGAGATGTCAGAAATGGCATAAGGAAGAACTGACTAGATTTTGGGAATGATCCAGGAATTTTTTAAATGATTCTGTACTGTTGGGAGATAGGGCTAATGACAGAGGTCTGCGCTGTTACCACTTTACACCAGGAGATGGCGGACACAAGTTACTTATTCAAAGTTTTGGAGTTTATAGTTTGAAAGACACACACCCAGTTGAGGAGACAAGTGGGAGCGTAACAGAGAGAAAGAGAAACAGAGAGAATTGTAGAGAGAGTACTCACAATGCTGGGAGGAATAGAGGAATATTCACCCTCTGCCATGACTTTCAGTCATCTGGTGAGACCATGGGTGCTTCCGCCATGACAGTCCACACATAGCGAAGCCAATGCTTTGCCTCACCTTGTCTCCATCCCACCGGGGAGGGAGTAATCGGCGAATCAGATTTTGGGAGTCATCCAGATCACCGTCTGGATCCAGGAATTTTTTTTAAAGGATTCTTCACTATTGGGGGATAGGGCTGATGGCAGAGGTCTGCACTCTCTGAGTGTTTTTCTAGTTTTGAGATGTGTTGCTGCCATCAAATTCAAAATGAGCTATTATTTTTTATGAAATGACAAAATGTCTCAGTTTCAACATCTGATATGATGTTTATGTTCTATTGTGAATAAAATATGGGATTTGACAATCATTGTGTTCTGTTTTTATTTACATGTTTCAGAGCAACCCAACTTTTTTGGAATTGGGGTTGTATTTTTCGGCACCCGAAGCAGGCCTATTTTCTGGGCCCTGTCAACTCCACTGACCCATTGAGAAGAGAACTACCACTGTCATGGCAGTTTGCCAAAAACAGACTTGTAAATCTTTAACATATCTACCTGAAATAGTCTAAACTAAAGAAATGATGGGCATTGCCTTTAATGTAAAACAGGAGCTTGTCTGGAGAAAAAGTCTTGCAGTCCTCCACTAATTCACCGTTTAATAACACATATCACAGCGTAAAATCAACCCTTATAAGAAATGTTTGAAATAATAAACGTTTGATCCTATAAGGCTCTGTCCAAGGCGAGCGTGTGTCCATAAAAGTCTGAGTCCTAAATCCTCCGTGAACTCGGAGCAGGAGTGGAAACACTTTGAAGACTTAAAGTCTCTGAATCCCCTGAATTATTTTCTGAAGGTGTTCCCGTCTGAGCAGATATCGGCCTGTGAGTGAGTCACAGAGCTGAGGAATGTGGTCAGATGGTGAGGTCCATTAGTGCGTGGAGCTCAGCAGTAACACCTCTCTGTCAGTATGTGTTCACTCACCGTTCATTGGCAGAGAGAGAGGGGAAGGTTTGTCATGTTTTTATTTTCTCACATTGACAGAAAAGGCAGAAATAGACCGTGGAGACTGCGCCAAAGCACTATACATCTGTTTAGTTTTATCCAAGTAGTTTCCATTCTCCTTCATTTTACTCCCCATGCACGTCTAGATTTCTTGGTTTGTTTTTCGGGTTAAGGCTTTTTTTTTTTTTTTTTTTTTAACTTTTTAGTTTTATTTGTTTAGGTTTTTGTTTTGCAGTTTCAGAGTGTTAGAAGCAGTGGTGGGTAGAGTACAGAGTTACAGTACTCAAGTAAAAGTATTGTAACTTAACAATAATAATTACTCAAGTAGAAGTAAAAGTACTCATAAAATAAGTACTTGAGTAGGAGTAAATAAGTACCTTATTAAAAGACTACTTAAGTAGTGAGTAACTTCATGAGTAACTTCATTTTGTGCAGTTTATTAAAACGTATTGCATTACAACATATTATTCAGGGGTAGCAATGTAAACTGCACTTTATCATAAACAAAGTAGCATCACTTGCCAAAAGTAAAAGACAAAAAAACTTAATACATGAAGCAGCTGTCAAATTATGTTTGTTAATCACAATTATGGGATAAAAAATTTAATATAATCAGAAAAAACTGACTCTTTCTCTCATGATAGTTATCTTATTTCTACATGATTATTTTAATTTCACATACATGAATTTATACCTTGCAGTTCTTGCTTTTTAATCAAATTATATTCATTTTATTATGTGTTATGTGATTTTTAGCTCATATTTATGAAATTAATCTTATGAACTGGCCTCATTTCTGACTTTTTCCCCTTTTTTATTTCATTTTTACTTTTTAGCTCCAATTTATGAATTTTTACCCTGATCATCACTCGGCAAATTTGGCAAGCTAAACTGAAACTGATTAAAGACAACTTTGGCCCACTAGCCCCACGTTATAACCATGTAAGGTATAATCACTGATATTAGAGATATGCCACACACACATGATACTAGTATCACCTACGACTTAACGTTAAATAATGCCGTGTAAAATCACATTTGTGGCAGAGCTGAGAAGGTGGTTGGACACGTGACGTCATTTTTCACTGACACATCTTTGTCTTTGCAGTCTGCAGGATAAAACAGAGATTTGAACTTGTACTTTAGTTAACTAGCAGTGCAGTTGTTAGGTTGTTTGTCTAACTTACCACTATGTGCTTTCTTAGATTTGACGTGCTATTTTTGAAGCTTCAGATTTCCACTGTTTTAGGTAGACACAGTAGGAAGCGCATTTTTTGGCTGTTGTTCCTCGTCGTTTGAAAGGCAAAGAGTCTTGAAGTTGGACCAGGAATGAACATGCTCCTCTGAAGGAGACGCAGGTATTACATCTTAGTCATTATCTCCAACTGTTGATAGTTTACTCTGTGGTGCTGAGGATTTTACCTCACACTGCTGTGAGAGCTCAGCTGAGTGTAAAAAAATAATTAATGAAAATAAATAAAAGGCAAGTAAAAGTAGCGACCAGTGCATGACCAATGTAACAGAGTAGAAGTATTGTTTTTAATCACAAATGTAACAGAGTAGGAGTAAAAAGTACTCTGCTCTGCTACTCTCAGAAGTAGGATGTTTAAAAAAAAAACTACTCAAGTACATTTAACGGAGTAAACGTAACGCGTTACTACCCACCTCTGGTTAGAAGGGTCTAACAGACAAATGCTGGACTGGTCTTTTCCATCTTCGCTCCTTTTGTTCAATTTGGCTAGCCCTTAAGCCCCTTCTGGTTCTTTGAATTCCCCTTTGATCAATTGCATTTTTAATTCAACATTTTCATCAGTAAAGCTTGGACCTTTTCTTGAACTGTCAGCTTGGTGTGCCATCCTTAAATTGTGCAGCTCTTTTTCTGTTTTGAGCCATCATTGTTAACACTAGAACCACCGTGGGTCTCTATATACCTAAAACAGCCAATGGGTCAAATTTACTTGTCATTAAAGTGCCTTGATTTTCATAAATAGCAATGATCAAGGACTGGTAATTCACCACTGACATTGAACAGCTTATTTACCACAGATAGCAAAACAGATCACTGTTGGAAGATGATCCGTCACATAGAAAATCATCTTTGGACTGATTAATAATCACAAAACTTCCTCATCACTGGATTTTTCTTCATTAAAAGCACTGTGATTACCTTTTGACATTTAAAAACGGTAAATGTTGTTTTTATCCTGTTGTATCTATGTTAAAAGCTGATCTATTGACTTCTGATTAGGCATTGCTGCAATAGAGAGAAGGTATTTCTATTGCATCATATGTATTGCTAGTGTGAAATAAAACAGCACGAAAATCAAGGCTTTCTTATGGGGTTAATTTGACCTGCATGGTGTTCTAGTGTAAATGTCCATTTTTGGGTTTAGGCAAAGATTTTTTTCTATGACACCTGGTGCTATCAAACAAACTTCTAGGAAAAGTCAAAGACTGACAGTCTTTAAAATCGTATGCACATCAAGTAAGATGCAATTAAGGATATGAAATTACAGAGACTGCCCAGTTAATGCTGTATAATTTTTTCGACTATTTCGCAATAATTCATTTTTTTAAATTATGACTTACACCCTTGCATTAAAAACTGGCAAACAGGGTTTTATCATTAATCAAAGAAAGGCTGCCTTAGGCCTCAAGATACAGTGCCTATTAAAGTTTTCACCCCTTTTTTTTACCCATTAATTGATTTTGTAAACCAATCATGATCAATATCACTAGGCTTTTTTGACCAAAATGTATTAAAAAAAACTCTTCAGTGTCAAAGTGAAAACAGATTTCAACAAAGTAATGCCAGCCAATTGCTGCTTATTAATCTCACAGTTAGTGAAATAGTGATCACCTGAGTGCAGTAAATGTGTCCCAGTGATTGTAGTATAAAGATATTTATGTCTGGAAGGTTCAGTCACTGGTTAATCAGTATTCCTGGCTACCATTACACCGTGAAGACAAAAGAACACCCACAGCTCGGGAGTAGATTTTTTCCAGTGAGACAATGAGACAAAGCATACAGATAAAGCTGCACAGAAATGGTTTAAAGACAAGAAGGTGAATGTTCTGGAGTGGCCAAGTCAAAGTCCAGACCTCAATCCAATTGAGAATATGGGACTAGACATGAAAATGGCTGTTTTCAGATCCCCATGCAACCTGACAGAGTTTGACATTGGCATTAGACTGAGCAAATCAACCCAGATGCCCCTTCCCTACCAGTGTTTTCCTGCTTCTGCTTGGGGAACCTGAGGCGTTCAGATACCAGATGGGATATAAAATCCTTCTGCTTCTGGCCCAAGATCTCCTCCCAGTTGGATATGCCTGGAAACCCTCTAAAGAGAGGTGACCAGGAGGCATCCTGATCAGATCCATGGATGTAACTGTTAGCTATGATGCTTGTGCTAATGCTACTGATCCAACACACATGCACTGATATCATCAATAAACCACAACAGGGGAGGGCCCGTTCTCTGGAAATTTTGGTACAAAAACTGAAGGCTTCAACTCCTTTCTTTAACTTAATATTATCTGCAAATATATAAGGGGAAAATACAAATAAGGACAGAATTAAGGAGATGCTGCATGAGAGCAAACCTTGAACTTGTTTTTTGCTTTTGTTGAATTGCACAAAGAACTTTTATGATTTTATCAAATGTTTTGACCTTGGATTCCTCCTACAGTTATCAGTGAATGACAATAACAGGGTAGAAGTAACCTCTACTCCAACTGTTTAGTTTCCTTTTAGACTTTTCGTTGACGTTTTGTTGCAAAATGACAAAAGGTGCTGAGAGACAGCGACAGCTGAAAGAACAGCTGTGTAAAAATAAAACTCAGACAAACGTGAAGAATGTTTTTATCTTTTTGACACCAGGTGAAAAAATCAGTAAAGTATGAAGGAGGAATGTGAGTGTCCTTCTGCTGAAACTCGTGCCTTCATGCTACGCTAACACCTTGGTGTGAGAAGTCAGAGCGGAGGCCGTTTAGCAGTCTAATGCTGTGTCTGGGTGTTTTTAACTGTGTAAAATGTTCAGTGTGGTCAGGTGTTCTCCTCTGAGTTTGAGGCCTTGAAGAGCAGGTTGTCGTCTTTTAAAAACTCCACCTGTGTGGTGTAAAACCATGGAACCTGTCCTCGTGTCTCTGTTTACCTTCAAGTCACAGTATGAAAGAGAAGCACTTTAGCTCATGTTTATTCTGACATTACTCCTGCTGACAGTTCTTTTAAACATTTAGTTGTTAAAAAGGCCTCTGTGATCCTCTTCCTGGGTGGCTGATCAACTTTATCCTTTTGTTTCTCGAACATTTAAACCATCAGAGTGAATGTTAAAACGTCTGTAAACGTCTGGGAAGTGAGAAGACCTGTTCTGTTAGTTTATGGAAAGGAATGCTGTCTCATTCTTGTCTAATATAGGATTCTAGCAGCTCAACAGTCCTGAATCTTCTTTGCTGGATTTTTCTTTTTATGTTGGTCCAAATGTTTTCTATTGGTTTCTATTCTAGTGCAACCCCATACCATCAGAGATGCAGGCTACTGAACTGTGCCAGGATAACAACCTGGGCGGTCCCTCTCCTCTTTAGTCCACCGGACAAAGCTTTTGTGGTTATTAATATGAATTTCAAATTTTAATTTATCCAACCACAAAAAATTGGATCTGGATCCTGTTCACATATGGATTCTTCTTTGCATGATACGGCTTTAACTTGCATTTGTGGATGGCACATTCAACTGGGTTGACAGACTTGTCCCTTGCATGCAGATTTCTCCAGATTCTCTCAAACTTTTGATGATATTATGCACTGCAGATGATTGGATATCAAAGTCTTTGTAATTCTACATTGTGGAACATTTTTATTAAATTGTCCCACAATTTTAAAGACCCTGTAAAGTGATAATACATCTGTGTTTAGGCTTGTCGTATGACAGACCTCTCAGGGAAATAAAACTTCTCTAATTTCACACTTACTCATGAGAAATCCTCACATATTTTTAAAAAAATGCCACAACCTGAATGGATGAAAGCACTCATGCCCCTTGACCTTATGTTAACCTTATGATCAGAGCACAGGTGCTTGGCTCTGTGCTAGAGCAGAGACAAAGTCCGTTTTCTGGCTCAAATCTCTGTTCTGATACTTTAAATGATCCCTAGGCCACTCTGGCTGATAGATTTGGCAAATTTACCTCGCTGAACAAAAACACAGCATTTAACTGACTGTTAACTTTGAATAAAGACATCAGCTAACAACAGACTGTACTGAGATGAACTGCTTGGTGGTCTTATGTAATTGTAGGGGGATAATTCCCCATTGTGGCCAGTGACATCGCTAGCCCACATATTTGCCCTGACCAGAATCAACCCAGCCAGGAAAGAGGTGAAAAACTTTCTAACGGCATAATCTCAGAATTCAATCACTTTACATCACCCTTATTCCAACATTTCTATTGTGTTAAGACACACATTTCAGATTTCACTTTACAAGGTCTTTAAGACACAATTTTTCCCCTCAGCGCATCTTTACTTCTGAGAGACTCTGCCTCTCTAAAATGCTCCTTTTATACCCAGTCATGTTACTGATCTGTTGCCAATTAACTTAATTAATTGCAAAATGCTCCTGCAGCTGTTTACTTTTCCCAAGCACCACTTAATTTTCCAGGCTTTTGTTACCCCATCCCTACTTTTTTGAGATATGCTGCTGTCATTAAATTTGAAATAAGCTAATATTTTTCATGAAATGCTAAAATGTCTCAGATTCAACATCCGATATGTTGATTTGACAATCACTGAACTCTGATTTTATTAGTTTTCAAACAACGTCCCAACTTTTTAGGAAAATGGCTTGCACTTCTAACGTAGATAGTGATACTTAGTATTGAACTAAACACGTAAACTGAAACAAATTTAGGCCACTCTTCAGTTCTATTTTTCTTTTCAAAAATATATAGTATTGCTTTATTGAGGATTTAACAGAAACTTATCTTTCCTGTTTTATGTATGTGTGCTTGTAGGAAAAAGATGCAGATTTATTTATTGGCAATAAAGCCAATTTTTTCAGTTCAAGTTTTATATGAATATTTCATATAAAAGCCAATTGTGTGTGTATATTAAAACTCTCTTGTTCAAAAGTGTCCTGATGAAAATAGGCAGCAGCAAATAACAGTTACACACAAACGGTAAGCAGCTATACAAACAAGTAGAGTAATACACTAGAAACATTAAATTCTTAATAAAACATTTCAGTTGTATTCTAATTTTTGAAAGAAAAAAGATTGCACATCTGTTTATTTAATCAATGTACTTCTTACAGTGGTTGTATCTGTATAGATAATAAACACATAGATATCAATACTCGGTGATTAGTTAAGTCTAAAAGGCAATTGTTACTGTCACTAATAATGTTATGGGTTAAGTTTGATTTTGCTCCACTTCTTCCGCTTTTCCTTCCAAGTCTCTGTGACCTCCCATCTCACTCCACAGGGATCAGCACCCCTACTTAAAAAAACAAACAAACAAACAAAAAAACACTGAACAAGGAAACCACCTCCCCATTCAAGAGTGACTCTACTCACCACTAGATGGCGCCTTTAACCAACAAATCTTAGTTCAACTATTGGCTTCTTTGCATTCATGATCCTGTTAACGTTCATCTTTTATTATAAACACGATGCCAGAGTTTCAAGACTATTCATGAGCATTTAATAGTACATATTTTAATGAAATTCACCCTGGACATGAGGGTATGTTTCTTTCTATCCCTTTAGCACACATTCATCAAGCTATTTTTCACTTTGTGAAGTGCAGATTTTGCACACCAAGAAATACAAAGAGCTTCAATGTTCTTCTTGTTTTGTCATCAAACAAATTATATGATGGTTCATACAAGTCACGTACACAATACTTACTGCCAGCTACTAAAAACATGTACAAATATGTACCTTGGTACTGGTTTGGCTCAGTTCATTGACATATATTGTCTTTGATGCATTGGCTGTAGGTTTGAGTCCCAGTCCTGACACCGTCTGGTGTATGTCTAACCATGCTCCCTCTGCCAGATTGTCCTAACAAGAGAATGAAAGAAACTTAGAAAGACAAGTAAATGACTTTTGCTGGATACAACTTTGAAAATGTAAGGGTTGTCTTGTTATTCCATGCTTGCCATGTTCAGTTTTTACATACACCATCAATCAATGAACGGTTAAATTAACCAGCTGATAAATGCATCAGCAATGTTGGGTTTGTAATTTGTTGTCCAGAATAAAAAAATTTAAATACTTCTACACATGAAAGTACAACAGGAGAAAAATTCACCTTTTTGTTGAATGCAACAGTCATGATAGAGTTTGTTTGGTACACCAGTCACTGTTTGTCTGCAGTGGTAAGAACATTTCGGGTGTTTATATAATAAAGAAACTGGATATTTAAACAGTTCCAGTTCATGAAAATGAAGTGGTTATAAATTCAAGCTTTTATGAGGCTATCAGACCCTCTGTGGTCATGTTGAGTGTTTTATGTACTTGTGTATAAACTGTTGTCTTCCTTCCCACCCTGAGCTCTGTGTTTAGTGAAGGAGGCCCCGGGTTTCCTTCCCAGTGCGTCTGGCCTGGGTGGAGCTCCTGGAGGATAGTGGTTTCCTGCTGGGGTTATTTTTGAAGCAAGCTTTCATCCCAAAACAGAGTTTGAATGAGCAGAATGTGTCTGTTAGTGTTCAGTGACCTCATGTCTGCTGCCAAACACACAAATGTGCATCAATAACCAGTTTATTTATGAAGGTGGGGGCAGGGGAAGGAAGGAGGGCTAAGGCCGTTTATTAAGGTACTCTGTGGTCAGGGATGTCCTACATCTGTAATCTTATTAAACTTAGAATGATTTTTGGTATAGAAATTTAGAATAAATTAGGCATTATATCCCTGGATTATAATCATTTTATTAAATAATGTAAAAGAGATTTTCTTACATTTTAAAATCTCTTAAAATTTATACTTTGAAGTGATTTTAAATTATCTGGACACATCAAGGTATGGCTAGATATTTTTTAACTGAGATTTGACACTAAAATTTGGTTTTTAATTATTTTAAGGTACATTAATCTGTGTCTTCAGATACTCTAAAACTAGAACTACTGCCAGGCAGTAGCTTTTGAACTGTGCACTGATAAAATGCTGGATGGTCCCTCTCCTCTTTAGTCCACAGAACACAGCACCTGTGGTTTCCAAAAGGAATTTCAAGTTCTGATTTGTCCAACCACAGAACAGTTTTCCATTTTGCTTCTGTCGATTTAAAATGCTATTTAGCCCAGAGAAGATGGAGGCATTTCTGAATCCTGTTCACATATGGCTTGTTCTTTGCATGATACAGCTTCATTTCCAGATGGCACGGCCAGCTGTGTTGACAGACGATGATTTCTGGAAGCGTTCCTGAGCCCATTCGGTGATTTCCAGTAAAAAAAATCAGGTCTGTTTTTAATGCAGTGCCATCTGAGGGCCCCAAGATCACCAGCATCCAATATTAACCCTTAGCCTTGTGGCTTGTTCACAGAGATCTTCCAGATTCTCTGAATCTTTTGATGATTTTAAGGACTCCACATCAGTGGTTCACAACTGGTCGGGCATCAGGGTCCACCACCACCTCCTTAGAGAATGAAATTGCAACCCAACTTACATGTTTAATGAAAAATTTTACAGTTTGGACCCTAAATGGAACAAATCATGACTGAACAAAGAGATAGACAAAATAAGCATATTTAAAAAGTACATCGTTACAGGTTTTACTCCAATTGTCCCAAAGACATCATAGAAATTTTGCAATTTCTTGAGGAATTTTATTATTTTCTCGATAAACCAGCTTTTTTATAAGGAACAGAGATAAAAAGTTGAAATCTAGAGGCAAAAAAATAAATGTACTTGTCACAGGAAAACTTCAAAAGAAATATGGATGTACTGTATCTCCACTTTAGTCTCCATATATCCTAGACTCTTTGCAACTTTTTTCTCCAAGGTGTAAATTTACAACCCCCTGGAGCAGCTTTGTGACCCACTTTTGGGTCCCGATTACATGTTTATAACCTGCTCATAAATGCACTATTTGTGGCTCTAAAGTACATTTTTGAACAGAATCAGATAAAACAGAGCTGCAGGTGTGGGCTGAAGCTCAAAATGTACAACAATGAGATAAATATACTCACTGTAGATACTTCTGAAGCATTTCCACTGCTTTCCTCCTTTCCTCTCATCCATTCAGCTGCTTCCTTCTCTTCCTCTCATTCATTCATTGGACAAAGAAAAGTCCAAAAACATCACTCATAGATTGGTCAGATTATCAAACATGACTTATATTACTCTCAGCAGATTTAATGAGGTTTATTATCAGCTGTAGATGTCAAATATAACTTCATCATTACTGACATTAAACTGACAAAGTAAATAACATGAATTGAGTCAAGTTTGTGTCATGTTCCTGAAAGAACGATTATCTCTAAAATCCTGAACAATGGGACAGATGAGCAATTAGCAAAGTGCTGAAATGGATCCAAGTGTGTCTTTATGAGTGTGTGCAGACAGGCAGCACCTGGCACTGTTTTTTAGCACGAGAGTCTGCAGCTGGCGTTCCTGGCCCTGAGCCTCAGCTGCTGCTCTGACTCTAATGTTTGTGTTTGTAAGGAAAGAGGGCAGAAAAACATAAAGATATCTTGAAAAACTGCTCTTACATCATGTCAGAGAATCATGGAGTTTTCTTATTTCTTACTGAGTCAAAACATTAAATTATAGAGTTGTACATTTTGGTGTAAGTCAGCACGACGGACAAGACCATAGACGTTAAATGATAGACTCAGTGATGTTATAATAGACTATAGAAAATATTGGACGAAGCTGGAGTGACGGTTTGACTTCCACATTGACCTTATTTTTAAACCAAGGACTTCAGTGCTCGGATGTTTTCAGTTGTTTTGTGGATTGCCTTTCTGGAGCTCTAATTTCAGCACTTTGGATGTCACCATCTTCTAAAGCCTGAGGTGATTTGCTCAGCAGAGTGGAGGGAGATTGGAGTTTATGGGTTCATAAAGTCTTTTGTTGTTTCAGAAATCACAGTGTGACACCTCCTTAATCCCTATAGCAATTCTATAGATTATATAATAAACTCATTCAATGTTAACCCTTATTGATCAGGGGCAGTGCAAACCTTAAAGCTTGAGATCTGTAGTCTGGAGCCAGAATGTCTTAATGACTTTTGAAGTCATCCCTAAGTGGACACTGGCTTTACAAAAGTGTATATTATATATATACTATATATTCCTGCATTTCCTGCTGTGTCAGCTGTTTTTTGTCACCCCACTGCACTCCTCAGTGTTCCCTCTTCCTCGCTGGCCACTCAAAATCAAGACAGGGCGGGACTTATTGTACCAGCTTTGTCAACAGTAATGGTGGAAGAAGAATTGATCTGACTGGTCTTTTCAAGGGTAAAGTGTCCAGGTCTATAAATAGAGGGAAAGAATTAATTGACGGTGATATAATTCTTGATGAAATTTCCTTGAATGAAGAGTAATACAAAGTAGACTGCGCTATTTAAAAATGATACTACAGATACTACAGAATAAAGCAGAAGTCAACTTTCTTATCACTGCAGGGAACAGACTGCCAAGACAAAAAGAAAGGACAGCTTTGGGCTCAGGCCATATGGGGTCTACAGTGATTGACTCATTTTTGGGGCCTGTGCCCAGTGGCCATGTGAGGAACTGCAATGTTTGTCACTTCCACTCTTGCTTCATTTTTAGGCTCATAGGTTGCCACTTTAATAATAGCCAGTATGTACATTGTTGAAAAAATACATACATCACAAAGGGAATGTTATTGGAAAAAAAATGTATCTTTAGCGTCAATGAAATAACCCTGCAGGAAACAGAACAACATTGTGGTGTTTGACACTTTTATGTGTATCATCACTAATGAGGGACTTCAGATGGTGTATGTACTCAGCTGCCTGCTGTGCTCACTTCCTCGACTCTGGGCTCTTAACAGTCTTAAGTGGAAACCAGTGAGTGACAGAGGTCAGGGATCAGCGGTATTAGGCCATGTGTACGGGGGTCACAGGTCGAGCTCACTGTTTGATGCCACATGGTCCGGATGCTGTCTCAGATTTATGAGATAACCTGAGAACAGACAGGAGGGCTTAAGTTACAAAGTGAAGGGAGTAGCCTAAATCTTGACTGAGCTTTTAAATGATCACTGATTCAATTACTGATAATCATGTCAAAGAGGAAGAGGACAGTGGGCTGAAACCAGTACAGGAGTAAGGGTGTCAGGCTGGAAAATAAAGAACTTGGTGGTTTGGGAGACATGCTTAAAGGTCCATAACTCAGTAAAGGATATCCATGCATGACAAATTCTGACTCATGTTTCATCATAGAATTGCTCAGCACAAAAAGGAAAGAAAAGAAAACTATTAATTTCTTTTTTAAATTTTGAAATAAAAAGAACTAATTTTGTTTACATTCAACACAAACTTATAGAGAAGGTTTGACAAGAACATATAAACCATCACTGAGGGAGTTAAAGAGTGAATAGTAACATTTAAAATGTTACGAACATTTATTAAGCAAATTTTAGGGGTTTTTTGTTCTACGTACTTTGTAAGTGTGTAATCCTTTACAAACTGATTTCTAAAGCAAATTAATCAACCAAAAGTCAACATATAAAAGTTGAAAGCCAAATAAACAGGGCCTATAACTTCTTACTTTGCAGGATTTGTAACTGACGGATGTGGTATGTGGTTTAGCACGGTTTTGCTGAAATAGCCAAGGCCCTCCTTAAAAGAGTTGTTGGCTGGATGGGAGCTATGTTGCTCTTAAACCTCCATCTACTTTTCAGCATTGATAGGGCCTCCTTGATGTGTAAGTTGCCCACACCATAGGCACTAATGCAACCCCATATCATCAGAGATGCAGGCTTTTGAACTGTGCCAGGATAACTAGCTGGATAGTCCTTCCCTGCTTTGGTCCACAGGTCATGGCATCCTGAAGTTTCCAAAAAGGATTTCAAATTTTGATTAGTCTGACCACAGAACAGTTTTCCATATTGCCTTAGTCCATTTAAAATGAGTTTCGGCCCAGAGAAGACTCTGCCATTTCTGGATGGTGTTTACATATGGCTTCTTCTTTTGAATGAAACAGCTTTAACTGTCATTTTTGGATGGCACGGCCAACTATGTTGACAATGATTTCTGGAAGTGTTCCTGAGCCCATGCAGTGATTTCCAATACATAATCATGCTTGTTTTTATGCAGGACTGCCTGAGAGCCAAAGATCACCAAGAGCAACATTTACCTTTGGCCTTGTCCCTTGCTCACCAAGATTTCTCCAGATTCTCTGAATTTTTTATTAAATGTACTGTGGATGATGGGATATTCAAAGTTTTGGCTATTCTACATTGAGGAACACCTTTACTTTAACTGTTCTACAATTTTAGATGCAGTTTTTCACAGAGTGATGAACCTCTGCCCATCTTTACTTCTGCCCCTCCAAAATGCTCCTTTTATACCCAGTCATACTGACCTGTTGCCAACTAACCTAACTAGGTGTAAAATGCTCCTAAACCTGGTTTTCATAAGACCCACTTACTTTACCAGCCCTTTGTTGCCCTGGCACTACTTTTTTGGGGATGTGTTGCTGCCATCAAATTCAGAGTGAGCTAATATTTTCATGAAATGGTAAAATGTCTTAATTTCAACATCTGATTTTTTGTTTATATTCTTTTATGAATAAAATATGGGTTTATGATATTCAACAGTCGTTGTGTTCAGTTGTTTACATTTTACACAGAGCCCCAACTTTTTGTAAATGGGATTGTAGTAAAGCAACATTTCTACAGCAAAACTAAAGATCAACCATTTCCTAGTCAGTCTTATAGCATGATCATTTTTTAAGATATTACAGAAAAGGCAAAAGTACTCATCCAAGGGCTATAGCTAGCCAATTGTGATGGTCTTGTCTTGCAAACTGCAAAATGCTAATGTTTGTGATTTAGCTAAAGGTAGCTTAGTCATGCTGTTTACAAATCAGTGCATATTTTGATGAAACAAAAAAAGCGATTTTTGAACTCATTCAACTCAATTAGTTTTGACAGCTAATGCTAGAATTCAAGCATTTCCTGCTACAGTGTGACTGTGTTAATGAGAAGTTCCTTGGGTAAAGTAGCAAGCTTACAGTAGTATTATAGCTAGTAAAAGGTTCATAATTTGATGATTAAGTTGTAGGTGGCTAATGTTTTTCCACATTTGATCCCATTTCAGGTAAAAGAAAACATAACCGCAAAACAACCGGTAATGCTAGCATTTAACCCTTCTGCTGCTAACACTTTGATAATGCTAATACAGCAGAAGAGGTTAGCTGTTCTTATCTTGAAATTGGTTTAATGCTAATTTCTACTTAGCTGAGTGTAACTTTAAGGTTATGAAATATGCTGTTTTACTTTGAAATATGTGCAGTTGACCAACCAGACTTTCAAATTCCTTAAGCATCAGAAGAAAGACGGCTGCTGATGTCAAGTTGATTCAGTAATGCTGTTGCTAATAGGGCTGCTTTAGTACAGTTATTAATTTTGAAAATGGCATCTTTATCTCAACACCAATAGGATCACATCAGTGTCCCGTGTTTTTGTGGATGCAACTTCTACCATTTACTTTCAGGTGTGCCTTTCAACTTCAATCGTCAAGATTTTAGATTCTTTACTTTACAGTTTCACTTAAGTCTCTGCTACAGGATGATACTAATGCGTTAACAGCTTTCGCTCCAGAAAACTTTCAGCACACAAAATAACCGTTACTCGCTGTGAGACCGGAAGTTCCGTACATTTGTCTTCAAAATAAAAGTCTAAACAGAGTGAATGGCTTGCATCATAGACTTTCACAGATGTGAGTTATGTCATGGCTGATATCATTGATTGATTGATTGATTGATTGATTGATTATATTCAATGAAAGCAGACTGAGTGGATTTGTTACTATATTTGTCATCAGGATTTTATGTTGGATTATCTAATATTATCTACTTATTACTGATCAAAATGTAATCTTTTTCTTACATCTTGAATTGTTGAATAAAGGTTTTGTTTTGCTATCAGCTATTTAAATGGTTTATTTGTAAATTGTATAGAAAAGACCAAAATAAAATAATAGAATAAAGCTTTGTAAGCAGGTAGGCTATATATGGACCCTGGGTGTTTTTGATGATATTCCTTCCTTTCCCCTTCAAAAAAACAAAACAAAACAAAACAAAACAAAACAAAAGAAAAACAAAAAACAAAAACAAAATTATATTAGGAGAGAAAAAATAGATTAGTATAGAGCTTTGAATAATTACATAATCAGCTGTCTTGTACAGAACGTTAACTTGCTTGACCTCAACCTAAAACTAAGTATGATTACATTATTTAAATGTGCAACAAAAATAATTTCATGATGTAAAATACAATAGTCGAACAGCCTAGGCCCATGTGAATATCATAGACACTAAAAGTTAAATATCTTTTGGTTATGTTAAACAATTAACATTTTCAAAGTAGAGCCCTCTCGTTTGACCTTATTTATAACGAATCGTGTTAGTGAATTAACTAGTAACCCAGCAAAAATTAGTAATCAGCAATACATATCTGATAACTCTCTGAAGTACTGTTTAAATCACTTTGATACTAAGTTGAAATTCAGACATCTTATTTTGAAATGTACAGAGGAAGTAGTACTTTCCCTGCTAACTTCATTGTGTGCCAAAGTTTTTCTCCAGATAAACCGCTCCTCCTTTCCACGCTCCAGACCCACAGCCACATCAGCGGGACACTTTTTAATCAAACAACCGCTCCGTTAACTCATCCTGCGTTTACCGGCGGGCTTTCTGTCTTTGTCCAGCCGTTGAGAACCATCGAGGGATTAACCGGGAGCACGCGGAGGGATGTAACGGTGCCGTTAAAGTTGAAGACACGAGAGAGAGAGGCTGAATCAAAGCGGCTCCTCCGGGGCTCTCCCATCACGCTGAGAGAGCTGCTGTCCCCGCCTCTGAGGCCATGGGCTGCGGGTTGAGGAAGCTGGAGGACCCGGAGGACAGCAGCCCCGGGAAAATCTACTCCACGTTAAAGAGACCGCAGGTGGAGACCAAAACCGACACGGTCTACGAGTACGTGCTGCTCGACTTCAGCCTGGAAGGTAAGCTTGGAAATGGTTCATGGACTTTGCCACCAAAGTTCATGGACTTTGTAATGAAAATCAAGACATTTTTTCAACTTTATCGGTAGATTTATAGATTAATGTGTTCAATAACGTTTGGATTTCAGGTAACTACATTCTTTTAAGCGTCAACTTTGAAAAAGTATACCAAAATAAATCATGTGGAAAACTTTTTTTTAAATGATTGATCACTAAATAAGCAAAAAAAAAAAAAAAAAAAAAAAAAAAATAACACAAAACTCGTGTTTTACATGTTTAGTAATAATTGAATTAAATCAACGAGTTTTCTCGTGATCTGGTCTGGAAATGTAATGATACAAACGACACCAAACTTAGATGCTGTGATTTAGTAAATTGAGTTCACCATGCGCATGCGCACCATCAGCTTTTGTGAACTTGAAAATGGGACATTAGTTAAGGATAAAAAATTGTTGGTAGTGTACTGCATCTTTTACATAAGTCCACTGTGAACATTTGTTTTTATTTGTTTGTTTTGGTCTTTAAATTATTCATTTAAACAACTCAGAGATTCCTAGTTGAGAGCTATCCAGAGGAAATGAGACTACAAGTATTCACATGTGGTGTTGAAATCAATTTTTTTACATCACTACCTTTATAAGATTCAGATCACTTTATTAAGTATTAAAATATGTGATTAATTTAAGAAAAGTAATTGATTAATTATGATCAGCTGTTTAAATGCACTCTGAGGAGAGAACAGCTAAACACATGACCTATAACTACAGATAAGTCATTAAAATGACAGATCAGGACATTTCTAGGCAACTTTTATCAAGACCAATTGTTTATTTCACTCTCTGTTAGTGTGCAATAATTGATGATTCCCCCAAATCCCCTGTTTCAAACCCTAATGCTGGGTTTGATTGTCATAAAGGACTTGGGACCACTTTGGCTGTATTTACATTTTTTTTTTTTTTTTGGAAAAAATAGAACAAGAAGATGATAATATATAAGATCTTAAGTATTGGTAAGATTATATGATCTTGCCTGCAAATTGATTTTAGCCAAGTACCTATTTTCTTTTTTAGAAAAAAAATTTGATTGTTTGTGCTCAAAAAGGTAGACAGCAGGAGTGTGTGCACATGCACCGGCAGCATGAATTCATTAATTTAAGAGGAATGAGGGAAACCTGTTTTTAATCTGCAGTGTTTCAAAGCCTCTCCTCCTCAGTAGTAGGATAGGACAATCCGGTAACTGGTCATTGCTGAGTAGGCCCAAAATCAGCTAATATTTCTTTTACCTGTGTAACTTAAATGCTTTTTTTGATTGATAATGAGATGACAAGTATTAAATTAGTCAATGATTTAACATCTGCATATGTGTGTGACTCTCAAATAGCTAAATAAATTTGTTGTGCTGCTTTGAGAAGCAGCAACAACCATGTGGTGTCCTAACAGCATCTGAGCATCATTGCATTGCAGGCTTGCAACCCAATCTTGATCAGTTAAACATTGAATTCTCTGCTCTATGTGTTTGTATAAAAAAATTTGACAACTCGCGTTTCAATTTTGAAAGTGAAGAAACAGGTGTGTTGGGCTTTGTATCAACAAGCCTTTCAGAGCTTTAGCCAAAGAGTTTTGTCTCCATGCTGGCATTTCAAACACAGACAAGGATATAAATGGATTACCTTCTCCGCTTTGTAAAACAAGCTAAGAAGCTCTGCAGAGTGAGGAAAGTGAAAGAAAATCGAGGAAATATTCCATCTGACACCACTTGTGTTTTATTATCTTCCTGTTTCCTTATTCTTCACACATCTTAATGTGAGTGTGGAGGAAAATAGGAACAGGGAGACAAGGCAAAACATTTTACACCACATTGTGCTTTAACACTCACGTGCTACAGTTTGGATCAGTGCAATCAAGCTGATTTTGTCACCGATGCTTGCTCATGTCCAGTTAGGACACGGTGTAAGACATTCTGCAAGCTATTTTGCAGCAAAGTGGATTTTTATGACTGATGTCATTTTTTCTCTTAACCAACAGCTGCCTTTCTGTCACCTTTTGCTCTGTTTTCAAACAAACCAGCATGTGTCATGGCTTCTCTGCTCCTCACTTAAATTAAAGTGAGAGCTGTTTTGGTGGTTGTGTTAGAGCACATGCTGTGCACATAAAGGAAAACCTTAAACAAGCTCAACATGACATATGGCACTGTAATTCTTTTAATTGCAATTTTCTTGTTTCACAATTTTGGGGAATTTTAGTTCCCCAGGGTGTAATTTACACCTGATTATTCACCCAGCAGCACTCTGATTATTGCATTCGTTACTTCATGTTTCCATAGTGAAAGGAATCTATTAACACCACAGTGATATTAACAAAGCCAAATACAAAGCAGGCCCCTCAGCTGGCCCCTTCACAAGTATTATTATTGTAGTTACCATTTAAAAGGGCCCCTTCTTGTTTCCTCTTTGACTAACACATTCCTCTTTGTTTATGTGGTTTTAAAACGGCCGTAAACAGCACACAGCCTCTATATGGAGCTTTTATTGAAAAGAGAAAGCCTTTATTATTCACACAGGGGCTGTTTTTCCTTTCGATGCATGTAAAGTGACATCACAGTGAGAGCAGAGAGAGACTTGTACATCTATATGTGAATTTTAAATATCACCGTGTATGTGGTGATATTTAAAATTCGAGCGTTCAACTCTGGACTTTTCCTAGCAACAGGGCTCATGGTTCAGCCTATCTAGAAATAGGTCACACAAGGTTTTTCCTGCCTTCACCAGTCGCCCTTCTTCCTTCAACACACACACACACATGGACACACACTCGCTGCTGTCTTCCCGTGTGTGTGAGAGCACGAAGCAGAATGCAGAGCGATCCCCACCTGCTGTGACGTTAGGTCTAATTTGAACATGTGTGCTGATCTCAGATGGCCGAGCGTTGCCTTTTTATGCAGAGATAATCCCTTCATCTGGTCCTCAGACTGTCTGTTTTCAGTGTGACCTATTTGGAAGGAAATGGTGATTAAGTTCTGAATGGGAACCGAGCACGTAAACAGCAGGACAACAACATCATGAATCATGGAGGGAAAGAGCTGCTTTCCAAGTCAGGGGGGGTCACAGAAGTGAAAAACGCATCCTGCCGCCTAATGACTTCAGGAATGTCGGACATGAAACTTGTGTTAAGTTCTGTTGACAGGAAATATGAGCCTGAATGAAAGTTTCTATTACCAACCTGTAAAAAATGGTTGATGATGATGGAAAATAATCTGTTCAGTTATTAAATTCTAAACTAAACTGGACTGCACCCCTGTTATCATTGGCCTTTAAGATACCAAATCCATGCCTGTGAATTTCATTTCTTACTTAAGTCCTGGAACCACTGTTCTATTCTAGCTGATTCTGACCTGATTATTTAGTCATATGTTTGAAAGTTGGTTGAGTTTCAGCCTGATCATTTACTGTGTAGAGGGGTGCACAAAGGCCCGACCAGCTGTTGCTGACCGGTCAGACAAATTACTGACATGTTTGATACTTTGGTCATGCTGCACAACATACTTACACAATGAGGTATGCAGAAACGTGAGCAGGTTCTCTAACTCCAGGGCTTTTCTTCTTTTGAGACAGTGTCTTAAGAACCATGACAACACCAGACATGTTTGATGCATCATCCCCTCGTATATGGAAACACATGAACAAGCAGAAAATATCTGCAGACCTCCATCAGACACCTGTGATGTGTCAGTCATGAAAAAGTCAGCTTGATACATTAATATTATTTTATAAAGATTTGTTTCTGGGGCTTTTGCCTTTATTTTAAGAGGAAAGGATCATGGATAGTTTAGGAAATCAGGGAGTGAGAATAAGGAATGAAGTGGGAAAGGAGTTGGGCTGAATGATTTTGAAAAAAAAAGGATCTAAATGCGATTATTTGAACATTATTGGCCCTTAAATGTGAATTCTGTAGTCTGCAGACTCTTGAATGAGATGTAATACCTCAAAGAGAGCTGAAATTCCCTTTGCTGCAAGTCTGCTGGTGTTGTATATGTGTGTGAGAGCATTTTATCATTAATGTTTGAGTCGTGCAGAAATCTGAAATACAGATGGACATGATATCAATCTGTCTGTTGGAGTTTTCAAAGGAAACTTTATCAGCATTTGTCTTGGTCCGTCCTGATTTGACTGGTGTAGTGTGAGCGCATAAATTGTGAGCATGCATAAAGATTGATTTGCACAGTGTGAGCTAACAATCCACCATGACTTTTATAAAATGGGTTTAAATTCCCAGAGAGTAGGCTTTAAAGATCAGCACATTCACTGAATTAAAGAAGCCCAACCAATGTTAGGGTAGGATAAACTGAAAAGTGAGTTTGACACAGACATCTTGCACATGTAACTTAAACTCATTAAGCTTCCTTGTGAAATGAAGGAAGTTTTCTCTATCACCCACAAAAGAGCAGTTTATGGCCCGACACAGAGCTGAATGCTCCTTGGGTCTGGGTTACTTAAAAAGTCTACTTCTTTGTGTCTGTCATCAGCAGGGAGTCACGAGCTCAGACTTTTAAATACAGAAGTTCAAACTCTCTGTGCACGTGTTGTTCACTGTGTTTGTGAGTCACAGACTGTACCTAGATCCAAAATAAATTCACTAACACATCATGCATACACAATCTCAGATACTCTTAGATCTGAGAGATTTTAATCATTGCAACTGTAGAAACAGTTTAACTTTTGAGGCATTGGTGACCGAGAAAAATTTCTATACAGAGACAGTGAATTGTATTGTATGGTATTGGATGCTATAGTATCCTATCACATTACTTCAGTCAGGTCCAAAAACTCCAAAACCTTCTCTCCAAGCCGTCTCGTCCTATTGACTATGGGCCCGACACAGTTCAAAGCTTACATTTTTAGTCATTTTGCCGTTACATTAAAGTTTAAACTACAATTCAGACCTATTTTGGTGACAGGAAAATGTCCAGATGAAATCGTAATGAAGCATGTTTCACAGATGTGGCCTATTTATTGTTTATAATGAAAAGAGCAGTGAGGATGAAGAGCAGGCGCACAGACACCTGTATGTGCTAAACACACAGCTTTTTGGTGATCTTTAGCCTGTTAACAGAGACTACAGTCTGCAGGGTTGCTCACTCACTTTGTTAAAAAACTCAGTTGCATTCCAATTTTTGTATCTTTTTCCTCCATCTGTGCATAATTGCATGCCGTGCTCTCTCTCTCTGCACTATTTCAATGTGTGGTTGCAGAGTTAATCAAGCTGGCAACCCCCCTTTTTAAATGCCTCATTATGTTACAAACATACATTTAAAGAAAAAAGGGGAACATAATGTTTTGCAAATAAACCTCTCGGAGTATAGTTTTTATTGTAAAGTGTCATGGACAGCATGCCTCTAGCTGTAATTTGTGCAGTAGGCCAGCACCGAGGTATGTTGTTCCAAAGTTATTACAAGGAAAATAGATAACTCTAAAACTCTAGGGTGAAATTATGTAATACTGGTATTTGTCTAACAGGATAGTTAGTCAATAGTAATTGTTGTTAATGTAAAGTGTGGTATTTTTGGTATCGTATGGTACTATATGATGTCGTATTAGACCTTTGTTTCTTAATGATTCATTTTAGCACTGGACATAATTTCTCATAGCTCTGCAGTCATTTGAAATAAAGGTTAAAGTCCTGATCTAAGATTATTTAGCTTAAAGATGGAGGTTTGGATGTGATGGTGGATGTGTTGGCATTTTTGTTTTAATATCATGATTCATACTGAAACTTGAGTGCCATAGTTGATTAGATCTACTTTGTGAGAAAGTGTGGCTTCCAGCCTTTACACTGGTGCTTCTTCATACAGCTGCAGATAAAGATTGGAGTGGCTGCTTGGTAAAGCAGTTTAGATATTATTTTTAAATCTTATCAAAGCTGTTTGGATGGATCATCTTTGTCCATCTGCTTTTAGGAGATTTATTTTCTGCAAAACATGCTCCACGAATCAAGACATTTTTTCCTACAAATTATCAGAACATTTTTGAATATTTATCTCTTTGGATTTGTGGCACTGAACACTACTAAAGTCAGTATGCAATGTGTGATTAGATACCCCAGGCTGGTTGCACAAAAAGCAGGATTTCTGTCTTCGTGCCTTCATGCCAACGTCACCAACGTGAAATGTGCAAATGTGCATCGTCCTCCAAGTGTGAAGGCTCCACAGTTGGCAGAGCTAAAGATACCCGGAGTGATTCCATCTCGCAGTCGTCACATGCAGTCTGGTGATGGCTGGCATCCTGAGAGGAACAAAACTATTAATTGTTTACTTGAGTGAGACCTGTATTCATCACCTCTTATGATTCAGCGTCTGGTTTTGTTCCTCCTTGCCAAATCAAAGATGAAAAGACAAATCCAATCTGTGCTTTGTCCTGGCTTGTTAAACTGCTTTTAAACAGAACTGCGTCTCTGCAGGGTTTGCATTCCAGGTTAAAACCACCGTCATTACATCGAAGAAATTTGGTGTGCTCCCAGAATTGATCAAGGTGTTTCTGGTCATGCCAGGGAAAATAGAAAACAGACGGTTATGAAACTGCACTCAACAAAATGGGACTGAAGTTGGCTTGAAAAAATTTCCTTTACATGTTAAAAATAGATGCCAGGCTGAGATGAATAAAACCATCGCCTTGGGTGATGAAAATTGTGATGAAACGTTGAAGCATGTCTGTATTAATATTCTTGATTACTGCCGCAGATTTTAACACAGCCATAGCACTTAAAGTCCATATATATTATTTATTAAAACGTCAGCTATTATGGCATCTAAAGCTTGGCAGACACAGATCAAGGCTGTCAACATTTTGTCACATCTTTAAACAGTATAATCTGCCAATTTAATAATCAATTGTATTGAAAAGTACCAATCTTTTGTGCAGTTTAGACATTGTGTAGGAATATGGGTGGAGATGACAGACTCACACACAGTAAGCAGCAGTCTGAAGCCTTTGTTATCAGCTATGCTGTATGTCTTAAGTATTTACTAATGAAGAATTAAGTGCTGCATGTGATCTTCTGATCCCATTCTCAAGTTGAAGAGGATTTTAGATTTATAACCTCAGCAACACTTGCAGTTTTGAGAACAACTTTATTCGACTGATGTGTCTCGGATGACCCTGACAAAGGCTACAAGCAGAAATGTGTCGGTCAAATGAAGTTGTTCTCTAAACTGCGAGTGTTGTTGGAGTTCTCTGTTACCTCCAAGATTCTATTCATCTTCCATGGACCTTGGAAGTTGGTGAGGTTGTGCCAGAAATACCCACTTTTACCGGCAGCCATTAGAATTACTCATTCTGGTCATTTGTTTTGATCTGAAGCGTGAGCTGCATCATGTAGTTTTGTGTCTGCTGCCCCCTATAGGCTTTATTTTTTAATGCACTGTAGGGGATGTGTGTAATTCAAACCTGCTGATGTCATGGTGTTTGCAGCTGTATTAATTCTGTAATCTCTGAATCCATACATTTATTGGCAAGGAGTATGTACAAATATATTGCCATAACAATTTTTGAGCATGGGCCTAGTATTGGAGAGATATTGATTACTTATGACACGTTTTTTTTGTTTTTTTTTTAGTGAAATTAACGATTAAAATCCTGGTGTTGTGACAATTACCTATATCAGTTGTCAAGTTATAGACTAGGATACACTAGAACGCTGAGGCTGTTTTGAAGAAAATATGCACCAAAATGTCTATATTGTGCTTTTATTTTGAAAGAAAAAGTCTCCATTTCTTTGTCTCTCATGTCTTTCGTTGCATCTTAAGTTCATACTGCCCCATTTTCATTAACCCCCTCCCCCCTTAATATTAGAGATGGCTAATAAAATATCAGGTGGGTCTTGAAATATTCCTTTTTTGGTCTTTACCCCTCGAGGATTGATCAGTGTGGAAAACTGGACTTTGAGATTAGACATTTAACATTTTTAGTTTTAGATCGTCCTAAACTGGTAAAATTTGTTATGTAAATGCTTATTCACCGTTGGCCACTGTGTCTAGATGCATACTTTAAAATTTCTTATAAAATTCTTAAGGTCTTTGCACACCAAGGGCCAAATGATTTTTATTGAGCATGTAGTGAGTCAATGCAAGCTTTCACACCAGCAATGTAATTTTGCAGTCTGAAATTGCATCTGATATTTTTTCAAACCTTAATTTTTGCTCCAGTCAATCACAATTCTGGCCAATCAAGACACTTGTTTGTTGCCAAGTTTAAAGGCAGAAAGAGGAGCAAAAGCGTCCTCCTCTCCAACACCACACAATGTTTGTCCTCTTTTCATGTCTGTCTTTAGCAAGTGTGAAGTTGTTTTGTCTTTGATTTTATGTAGCCTGGTAAAAGGGAGAGACAGGCAGCAGGCATCCAACCAAGTCTATGTAAGCGTAAGTGCGCTATTCGCTCAGCTGGAGCTGTTTACAACCTAACGTGACTTTAGTCCAATGAAACATTAAACAACACAGTCTCCTCTGGCCTTAGACATACTGCTATTAAATGCTCTGGATCAATCAGCTCACTGAAATCACTCTTCTGACCAGTCCGTAACACAAACAGGTGAGCCAATCAGTTCACTGTGAGGGGAGTTAACAGTTAACATGCAAAATCATGAAATTCACACTGGGTCTTCCCAGCATTTAATGGGCTGATGGAACTGTTAAGTAATTGGTTTTAGGAGGAGGTGTGAACCGTCAGTAGTCATGTATGTTTCAGGGCATTAACGCTGTCTGCCTGTCAGTACATTCCTCTCTTGCTGAGCACCTGGCATGCAGATGTCTAAGAGAGAGGTCTCAATATCCTCTGGTTGCATATCGAGTTGAACTACTTTCTGTAATAATATTTTCTGAGGCATGTCCCAACACACGCAGGACTAATTTTCCTTTGTACCCTTCAGTACTGCTAATGATTATCAGCTCAGTTATAAAAGGTGGTGAACCATTTTAATCTTTTTAAATTGTAAAATGTAAAAAAAAAAAAAAGTATAAGCCATTTTTTTGCAGCATCAAACAACTAAGACTGTATGAAATGAATCTGTTCTGATAGGTAAGTATAGGCGTCATCAGCATAGGGCTAATATGCTGATTTTTTTAAGAAACATTCTTGTAATGAAAATGGCTTAGATAAATTATTAAAGGATTCGTTGGCCTTAAAGCAGATATTTCACAATCTTGCTGTCCTTTCAGATGGGAATGTTCTTGTCTCTGTTTTGCTGAATTCACAAAAAAGAAAAAGAAATGCATAAATTTGTAAAATTCTAATGAATTTAAAACCCTTAAAGTGGCAATAATATAAAGAGAGTTCAGAAGAGCTGCACCGCTGAAAGACATAAAGAAAGGAAAACTAGATTATATGTACCAATAAGATAAAGTTAAACCATGTCTTTGCCTAGAACGTAGTGTATCAGTACTCCTGTTGACTTTTATTGTAAAGAGAGGGAACCATGAACCAGGCTGACATCACTGAGCACGATCCCCACTCCACCCCTCCCATTTCCGTCCTTGCTTCTCCTTGAACAGTGAATTTTTCTGGGACACACACAGAGCGACTGTCACACATTCAACTCTCACTTTTAATCTGCTTTTGCCTCTCTCTCTCTCTCTCTCTCTCTCTCTCTCTCTCTCTCACTTGAATACAAAACCACTCTCTCTTACACTCCCTCACACTCACACTCCCTCACACTCTCACCATCCCCCTTGGAGCTGCCATGGCTGTGCCCACCAGTATCAGCGGTGCTCCCCGTCAGCTTGGCCTCGTTTTACTCGGACTGAGAGGAGAGCAGAGCCAGAGGCAGCACTTCAAAGCTCCTGATGGTTAACTAATACTTCCCTGAGCTCAAACACTCATGTGAGAGCGAAAAATCATGTGGACTCCTCAAAACTATTGATCTTTTCATTTCAGACCTCTCATTGTGTTCCTCAGTGTTAAACCTCTGTGCTGTAATAAACGACCTCTGTGTTCATTTAGCTGAGAGAGTCCGGCTGCACTGGGAGTATCCCAATCTGATAGAAAGGAGCAGAGAAGCTTTTAAATGTTTGTCAGCTTAAAGACACATACGGGTCCTGTTTAAAAGCATTAAAATAAACTGGCAATCAAGTCAGGCTAAAGGTGTAAAGGTACTGGTATCCGTACTGTATCTGTTTGGTACGGGCCTCTCGGTACGGTACAGACGTGTACTGAATGGATACATGTTGAATGAAGCTCATACACAGACGGGAAACCAGAGCGTAACTCACTGTCACACTGTCCTGACAACCACACAACCACAGTAAACGACAGCAATAGCCTGAATATTACCAGATAAAAGTGTCCTGTTAAGGAACACTTTGTTTCCCAGTAAAATAAAACAGTGGACAAAGACAAGGACAGTAGCGCTGACATTATTCAGCAGGTGTGTCACTGACAGCATATTGTCCAGTGGATCAATCAAAGCATTTGAAAAGGCACCACTCAAACAAGAACGTCACTGTAACGAGGACGAACAACAAAAAGTCTCACCAGCCAGATATGAATTTCCCATGATTTAAAATCTTTTTATTATAACAATGGAGCTCTGGTTTGTAGTAGGTCCCATTGGTTAAAAAGTAATCCAGTGCTGAAGCATGTTGAAGTCAGCAGAATAGATGCTAATTAGCATACTTAACAAGCTAACTTATGGTGGTATGATGATTTGTTCAAGTTGCCTGGGAAATTTTAGTATTTCAAGTATGGGTATTGTTGTGAATTTTCCCATGCTGTCAAAATGGCAGCATCTGGTGGTAAACAATGGTACATCTCTGAAAGGAGTGATAATTGCAGGTGTGTTGGGAACATAGGTGTGCCTGCAGCCAGCATTAACAGCCCAACTCAGTTATAAAGAGGTCTCTCCGATCTCCATTCACTCCCAGGCCATGCGTCCTCATGCATGTAAAACTGTTTATCTTTGTTTGACTGCATTTTTCTTTACTACTTTTATGATAATGATACAAATTGGAATTTGATTGTTTTTAACTTATTTTAACCTATTACTTTAATTGTATGTTGACACAGAAACTATGGCTTTGGATGGAGATAAATCCTCAAACTTGCTTCAATTGTCATTGGCTCTTTAACTTGAGATTCTTAGGTGGTCAGCTATTTAACTAAAACCTAACAAGTTTTAACAGGTATAAATATGTCAATATATAAATTAGAATAACCTAGTAATTCAAAAATGTGCTTATAAATATTCTTATTAATTGAAGACCTTTTGGAAGGAGGTTGCAGCATTACTAATAATTTAAATGTAATATATTCAGCCTATTTATTTTAATGCAGTTTAGAAAATTAGTAATAAATTCTGTTAATTATTCACTTTAATTACAATACTGAAAACATACTGAACCGTGACTTTAAAACCGAGGTACATACCAAACCGAAATTTTTCCGTACGTTACACCCCTACTATCCAGGGTCTGAATTTTGGCACAGGATGATCGGAATCCTGCACCAAATACTCAATCCCTGCAAGTATGGTCCTTATAATGCATGGGGGTCCAACTCTGAAGTATGCATTGACAGTGGTCTTTACAGTGTCACATTGCAAATGTTTGCACAGTTAAGGAAAGGTCACAGTAGAATGAGTGACATAAGTCTGGATTATTTGAGCATCCGTTTGTTTTCCCTCCCTCTCCTCACACAAATACACACATGCTGTGGACAGGTGTGAGGTAACACACAGATCACCTAAAATGCACAGAAAGGGAGCTGTTACATCGCCCATCCAGGTCTAGTTGCTGATTTAGGATTGTCTTCTGCGACCCATAAACTTGTGCTTAATCTGCCCATTCTCCACACTCTTTTCGTGCTTTGATGAACTCTACATTCTGCAATGTCCAGATGGTTTTGATACGCTTACGTCATGAATGAGGCTCACCCTCAAGCGGATCACAAAGGAGTATTTAGATACAAATAAGAAATAATTGATAATATTTGGGGAGTTTTGTTGCTTTTTAAGGTCAAATAGAGGCATAAATATATATTCAGTCTGTTTTTTTGACCAGATAAAAACTTGTCAAAGTATGTCCAAGCTTCCTCCTGTGTGAAGAATTAAGCACCAAGTTTTTAAATATTACAGTCAGGGTGCTCTTAATCAGAACAATAACACAGTATGACAGGTAGAGACCAGTGCTCGCCAGATCAGTGCTTTTTACTAGTGAACAGTGTGAATGTTGAACATGTCACAGTGCTTCAGTTATCTGTGGGTATAACCTGACACAGCCTACAAACAACTTTATCCCCATTTTATCCTCTAGCTACTTTCTCCTACAGGCTGACTGCTCCATATGTCTCTGGAAAGCCCTGTTTGAACTCTTGGACATGCAGCTTTTGGATAACTGCAGACATGAGCAGATTGCACCTAAAGTGCACCTAAGGTAACAAATTAAGTTTCCAGGCATGAGGCTAATAATACTCCAAAACAAGTTTTACTTATCATAAAAATAGAAATAAAAAAAGTATTGAATGAATTTCTGGCTTAAGCAAGAATGAAACTCTTTATGAATGAATCTGAGTCCTGTAAAGACTTGAAGTGGACTCTGAAGGCGGTGCAGGATTAGAGAGAGATGTGAAGGGAACCACAGTGATGGCAGGTCAGGACTAGATGGATAAATAGGATGATATGAAGAGGATTTGTGCATGGAGAGGCTTAACCTGGGCTGACATGTCTGTGTTGCTGCCTGGATGAATGGAAGGTATGAGAAATAAACTGGGTTAAACTTCTTTGACTCGGGTGAGAGAGAAGCTCTGATTTGTAAAAGTGTCGCTACGACCTGTCAGTACTCTCCATTATTTTCAGGGATGAGAGCAGTTTTCTGTAATCTCTGTCTAATCTGGGAATCTAAAGGTTCACACAGGATTATTTCAGATTAAAGTCAGTATTTTTAAGATTAAATTTAGAGGAGTTTTGAAGGACAGCACCAAGCAGGACCGTCCTGTGAATTCACACTAAGAACAAACTAATACTGATTTTCTTCAACATCCTTAATCATCAACTTTTTAATATAAATAACACTTTTTAAAACATTGTAACAAAGCGCTTCTCAAATCCCAGCAGGGACAGATAAGCAAACAATAAATCACACAAACCAGCATGCATTTGAACTCAAGTAAAAAAAAAACAAAGGGAGCTCGTAGATGACAGTACCTTAGTTGGACTTGGGGCATGCAGGGCACCAGGTAGTGAAAGCCTTACAAGAATAAAGTGACAGCTAGCAGACGGTGGCTTGGCTCTTCTTGGTTTGACTCGACCACCAGGACTGAGCTGATGACGCAGCGATTTAAGTCATTAAAAAGAGATGAAAGCGGTGTTCTGTTCAAGAGTTGGCCATTGTTTCTACTTCAAAGCTTCATCATCTTCTATTGGCAGGACCGTTCTGGGCACAGCTCAACATAGTACAGCACGGCCAAACTGCTGATGGAAAAGTAGCGAAGCGTCAATTTTCCAAACACAACATAGATACATGTTGATGAAGGTGGTTGCCAACATTGCCTCCTCTTCTTTGCATATATGCAAACTATATGCTTGCACTGCTGCTAGTGTGGCATGGCATGGGTGTTTTAAATGTGAAGGTAGACCAACCGGGGAAGAAGAGGGCAAGCAATCAGACTCAAGCATGGTACAAAACAATCGTGCCTGTTATGACAACACCGTTTCACTGGATGAAGGTGAAGCTTATTCTCCCTGCTCTACAACCTGGAGATCAACAAGCACAGAGAAACGATATCATCAGTAGAAGTAGCGTGATTTGTCAGCATTTTGATCAATAACATGGAGATAAAATGCTTGCTGTGTCTGAGTAAATTGGCTTTTTCACTGGAGCAAAACATTAACCACATTCACAGTTATTTGGATGTTAACCTGCAGGGAGAACCAAAGGCTGATATCATATTCGGCAAAGCAAAATTACATGTTTTACCTGCAGAAAAAAAATGCATGAACAGTGCTCAACTTGCTGTGTTTTCCAAGTGTTTTTTTGCCTTTAGACTAATCTGTTCCTCTTAGAATAAATTGCATTTAATCAACTTTGAAAGTAGTCACCTAGCAACATCCTTAAAATAAACAAGGCTTTTTAAACAAGAAAAACAGGATACAAACAGCGATCAGTCTTTCAAAATATATCAGAGAAGGAATTACATCTTGGGCGTGGATGTGTGATAGTTTTGTTCCGTCTTGGCTGCTAATTATTGTTGAAACAATAGGACAAAAGAGTGGTGGTTTAGCAGCCAGACATGAGTATTGTCATCTTATGTTTTCAATTGTGCTGACTTTGATGTTAAGCTGGTAAATTTCGACAGAGCTACTTGTTTTCCCTGCTTCTGTTCCTCTTTGTTGCAGTGAAACTCTTTCCCCCTCTCTGCCTTTCACATCTGTGCTCATAAAATCCATCTCTTCACCCTCCCTCTCCTATGGTTCTCTCAGCGCTGTTGCCTCTCTGGGCCCTCCAGTTGTTGCTTAATTCTTCTTGAGCCCCCTCCTCCTCCCCACACATTTATTTGGACCCTCTTTGCTCGCCCTCTCCTCTTCCTCTCCACCTCCTCCTCCTCCTCGTCTTTTTTTTCTTGGTGTAAAACAGAGGCTTCAGTGTGCGTTGATGGAGTGAGTGGCAGCAGGAGAGGAGGGGGTGTGAGAGCTGAAAGGCGGGGAGGAGACAAGCAAAAAGCTTCAACAAAAGCTGCGGTTAGAGGTGTGAGTGAGTGACATCATGATTCTCCTGGGGGCCATCGGCTGCTGCGTGGTCGTCTGTTTTATTTTGGTGTGTGAGGCTGAGACTGATCCACATTCTCTGCTACCAAGGCTAAGATTTATGAACTTTTAAATTAATGCAATCATTTAACATCATCTCCATCAGCCACATCACTACAGACTAGTCCAAATTTTTTTAAACAAGAAAATGCCTATATAGAGGTATAATCCTGTGTTTTTTGCACTACATGTATCTGCTATTAAGAACAGTTCATGTTGTGTTGGCTCAGTTCTTTCTAGAAGTCAAGTAAGCAGTGTTTAATAAATGCAGTATCATGAACTTTACCCAAACTGATGTGTCTAAAGCCCCTGATTTGACACTGCTTATACCTTCCATCTGCATACATGCTAGGAATTTGGATACCAAGAGGTAATCCTGAATGCTTGCCACCTCAGACTAAACAAACTTGTGTGGCATGCTGTTAGATACTGGCTACATCCATTGTGTTATAGAATACTTTCTATAATCACCCTTGTTGTTGCCACAAATCAAGACGTTGCTCCTTCATTTCTGACGTCCATCTAACTTTATGATTCCCATAAACTTTGTCCAAATTATGATTGTGATTTAAAATGCCAATATTTTTACGTTCCTCCTCTTGTGTATTTTTCCACAAGCACAAGCATTAAGTCATTATTATTATTACCAGCACAGTAGTAGCTGGTAATACAATAGTTAAACTAGGGATGATAGATTTTTGAAGATTCTGAAATTGCAATTATTTTGACTCATATTGCAAATTTGATATCAGTTATTGAACTGAAGAGAATAATCATTTTTATACCATTGTCATTTTGATTAAGATGGCATACACAAACAAGAAAAGTGGGACTTTTTGAAAAATGTTCTAAAGAATAGACATCTGAATATTTGCATAATGTGTAGAACACAACATCTCTACTGCAAAAACAATGTATGTATGTATTAAACTGTTATTTTGACACATATTTCTGTTTAAAGAAAAATTGCACTGGCACCTGAAAATTGCAGGAGGACATATTGCGATTTAATCTAATTTTTGATTAACTCATTGAGTGCCATAAACGTATGAAATGTATGACGTATATATACGTCAAAGTGTTTTTTCAGCAGCTGGCACAAGGGGGCGCTCTCACACTCCCTGTGAGTAATTTTGGGGCTTCTGGGATACGTAGTCAGATGTCTGTGGTGGGAACACAGAAGAGGTGGAAGATCAAAGCCACAGAGATAAGAGGTGGAGACCCTGGGGTCAAAGAGCAGAGCGATCGGAGGTAAACTAAGCTGAAAGTTCTAACAGACGCTGGAAGAAACTTTAACCTTTTGCCTGAGAAATAGCTTACTCTCTGAAACCAACACTGAACTTAACGACAGCGAGTCCAGGGATTAGCGCGGCCATTCATCTGCCTATGCCGGCCAAGAGGCTAAAGAATGCCGTGAGGTCTCCCCCGTACGTCGGTGGAAAAAGGCAGCCGCTCGCCAGCTGGATACAGACAGCGACAACACTTCAGAGACGGACTTTTCTGACCCAGACTCTGAGGAATGGCTGCCGAGTGAGCGGAGCAGATCTTGTTCTCCATCCCAGAGCGATGAAGGTAAGTTAACTTTAGAAACCCTCTGATTATTCAGCCAAATTTATCGAATGAAACCATCACTTATGCGTTCATGTTCTGTGATTTCAGAAGCAGAGCAGAGCAAGCCCCATGCACTTCTACAACACCATCTGTTGACAGAAAAGGAGGTAAGAACAAAAAAATTCTATATTATAGATTATATATTATATATATAAAACATATTTTATATTACATTACTTCTATAATTTACAGGCAGTGCCAGGGGACACACAAGCAGGAGAGGACGTGGGTGTATAGGGGGGTCCCGTGGAGGCCGTCCAGTTCCAGAGTGTGAATGACAGTGACTGGAAGCATTGTTATTTATTTTACAATAAAATAACATTTTTAATACAATTTTCAGATGTCTTTTATGTCATTGAAGGCAAAATTATAACATTCAAATCACTGTTCTGCTTGACAGACTCTCTTTCACAAAAAATGCATTTCAGCTTTTTAGAAAAAGTGGTCTTCTTGGTGAAACTAGCCTCTATTCAACTTAAGATAAATCAAGAACGGAACAAGGTGCAAACAAACGTTTTTTTTCCCTGATGAAATAGAGTGTTTCTTTCTTCATTTGAGCTATTTGGTGTTTTCAGAGTCATAGTACACAATATTCTGTGGGTCTTGAAAGATGACTCAAAATGGCCAAAAATGCTGGCACAAGCCACTTTCATTTTATAAAAGGGCTGGCACTCAATGAGTTAATTGCCCAGCCCTATATGAAATAGAAAAATGCCACTTTGAAAAATTTCCAAACAAAATAAATAAAGCAAAATGTAAAATAATGTAACTCCCTTTTAATTCCCATTAACTAGCAACAGTGGAACTTATTTTCCTGGCTTTGACCTTTCATGTTTTGTAAGGGAATATCAGCATATCTACATTCTCAGGCAGAAGCTGAGACCTCTCAACAGTACCAATGTTGAGTAACCTGTCTCTTGGTGACGTGGCTGGTATGGAGAGAAATGCTTTTGCTGCAGGAGAGGAGTTTTTCTTTCCACCGCTGGTGTGGACAGCTCCACTTCACAATGCATAGATACATCGATGATTAGCTTGAGGACGCTAGTGCAGCAATGGCTGCTGAACTCTGCTGGAAGAAAGCTGCAACGCGCCTTACCTATCCCAGTACAGAACTGTACAGGGTTCATGAAGAACGGCTTGGGTGGCCAAATTAGGCGCATGTGCAAAGCACTTGATGTGCTAGTTTGGCTAACTCTCTGTAACATTTACCATGCGTTAGCGATGACAACAGCAGTTCCACGATTTTCCCTGTCAAGCTCCGATTTAGTAATAGCAGACTTCAGAACCTCACCATTATATTCTCCCAGTATGTGTTGAAGAGAAGGGGTACCAGTGATGATATAAAGTGGTGTGGTATGATTAATACCTACAAATTATAAAAATATAAATAAAGTTTAAAACAAACAGAAGTGATGTGAGTGGCATCAGTTGGAAGTTTATGGCAGCTAGTGATTTTATTTACAACAGAGACACTAAATATTAAGTGTGATTCAAGAAGCTTTTTTTACAATTTAATTGAGAAGTTTTATTGTAAAAATGATTGAGCAAATTCTCAGAGGGAAAGATCTTTATAATTAACGGTTGAAAAAAATCTTTGGTGCTCCCTGTAGTTTTCCAAACTACCACTGTTCTGAAACATGGCTGTGACAGAATCATGGCCCCACAGGGATGGAAGTTGTCCTAAAGGTTTCTCCTTCACAGCTGCAGCGTTTACGTAGGTGGATGTTAAATTTAAATTCACCTCAAGTGTTTGTGTTTGGATTTGGACCCACAGGAATGTCCCTTAACTGGAGCTGGAAACCACTGAAACCAGTAAAGTGGAGCTGTTTACTGGTTTTAGAAGTTTTTATTGAGGTTTTTTCAGCTCTTTAGTTTAATAATGGAGCCAGACTGACCAATCAGAACTCAGCTGGTCTCCCCGATCCCCTGGGTGTGTGTGCGTGAGAATGTGGGGGGTTGTAGTGAGGAATGCTCCATCACACACACTCACACATACTTTCTCTCACACACTCTTCTCCCTTTCTGTGTCTGGCACCTCGGTTTCTTCTTGTAAACTCACTGCTCCCAAAAAGAATTTAGAGAGTTTAAAGCTTGAAACGTGTCAAATGGACTTTATGTTTGTGTATTTTGTGTGTATTTTGTGTGTGTGTGTGTGTGTGAATGTGGGGCACTTAGCCAGCCATCTCTGTGAACAGCCCCTCTTTGTGGACACAGGAAGTACGCTGATGGTCACAGGGATTTCCAGCCAGAGTTTTTTTAAACAAGCTGCTCACAAACATTTAAACACTCACTGTACTCGTCTTACAACAACCCAAATGATACCCAACCCTACTCCTCAGTGCAAAAATGTATAAAAGCTTGCTTGGTTTTTACTTAGTTTTTTCAAGCTCTTAGCAAACTTTCATGTGTTTTGCACTAAGGAGAGGCTTCCGTCTTACCACTCTGCCATAAAACCCAGGCCGGTGGAGGGCTGCAGTTCTTCTCTGGGGATCAGTCAGATTGACCAACAGGTTCCTGCTCAGTTTGGTTGGACGACCAGCTCTTGAGAGAGTCCTGGTTTTGCCAGATGTCTTCCATTTGAGAATTCTGGAGACCGCTGTGCTCTTGGAAACCTTCAGTGCAGCAGACATGTCTTTTTAGCCCTCCTCAGATCTGTGCCTGTCTCTGAGCTCTGCAGTTCCTTTGCACTCATAGCTTGGTTTTTGATCTGATATCACTGTCAGCGATGAGGTCTTGTATAGAGAGGTGTGTGCCTTTCCAAATCATGTCCAGTCAGCTTAATTTACCACAGGTGGACTCCAATAAAGGTGTAGAACCATCTCTGCAAAGATCCAGGGAAATGGGATGAACCTTCATTTATGGTGTTTTTGCAAAGGGTCTCAATAATAATGTCGATGTGATATTTCAGTTTTTTTATTTCCTATGCTTGCATTAATGCTGTTTGACTTCCAGGTCAGAGCCTGGCACAGGAACTGTGGAGCATGCTCAGAGCTCCTGGTCCAGTCTGGGTCTGATTTGGATGCATAAATGCAAGAGTAAACTGATCTCCAACTCTATAATTGTGTTAGTCAGAATTAGAGAAGTACCATTCCAGCTGGATTAACATCACTCGTGTTAGCATGTATTTTAATATTGGTATTTTTTGACAGCCAAAAAAAAGGAATGCAGAAGATTAAGTAGAAAACTTGAGCATAATCTGGGTTTTCTTAGTTCAGAATTTACATTTTCAAACTTTTATGGCAGCCTTCAATTCCAATCTGCAGATAGACTGTGACACAAGTGAAAGTGCAGAAAAAAGTGTTTTGAATTGAAGTGTTTTGAGCAGAAAGACGTCCCCTTTGATTGTGGTGTTATCATATTTCATATCTTTACTTTTATCCTCCTCCTCATGTGAACTTGTGGACTGAGCTTCAGTCTAACCTCATCAGGCATCACAGCTGGAGTAGCAGCTCTGAAATATGCTCTCCGTATGTCTTTTAGTGTGTATATTTAACTTTTATATAAGATTGCAGTGTCCTTGAAACCATCAGAGTCAGCCGAACTCGGGAAATTAAAACTCTGACAGAGCAGCAGACTTTCTAGGTTTCAAAGATCAGCAGTAATTTTATAATTCATATTTCAAAAGGTCTGATGTAACAAGGCAAGAGGTGCTGTGTCTGAAGGATATTTATAATAAATTTTAAGTGGGCATGCTGGTAAAGGATTGAGGTCCTTAATGTGTAAAAAGATACTTAACCATAATAAAAATATGTCTGCAAAATTATCAAAATGTTTACAACTTATTAAGAGAAAATAACTTAATAGAGAAGTTTTACTGAAAGGTATCTAATTATGTTATATTAATCTGACTGCTCCATTTATATCTGTTTTTAATTTCATTTCTGAGAATCATTAATTCTTCAATGTGTTTATTTTTACTACTTTATGTAATGTGCAGTGCAGTTTAACCTTCAGTCAAGCATCATCTCTTTGCCATATTTCATCTTGTAAAAGTCCAGCTTTCATGAGTCCTTATCTTTAGCTATGTGATGTGGATATATGTAGTTCAGCTCATCTTGAGGGGATTCAGTTTATGTTGTTTAAACTTTGCACAAATTTCCCCTCTCACTCAAAAAAAACGGTTAGATTTTGAAGGTCAAGGTCATGGTGCCTCATTGCAAAAAATGACATCTAAAGCCTCCTTCAAGCTGTATTTTTAGCAATCCTACAAGTTTTTGTTATTGTACACTGTGCAATATGAATCTCTCTCTGATCAAGTTTGATGTGTGCAGACTGTGCAATGATAAATCCCACTAAACGCCACTGGATCACAGGCTGCGATGTACACTGGTATGCAAAAATAAACGTCAACAGTGTGTATCATCTATCTACACTGTCAGTGCTGTGGTAAATAATGAAGCAAAGCAACAACAAAGCCGTAGTCATTGTAGCATTCATATGTTCAGATAAACATCTGAGATCAAGATTTTCCTCCTTGTTGAAATCCCACAGACCTCTACACTTTCAGATTCAGATTCTCTTTATTGTCCCACAAAGGGAAATGAGTTTTGCAGCAGGAGCACACAAAAGACAAGGTACACAAAGACAACATCAGCAGTGATATAGGACCCAATTTAAAGCCTAAAAGTCGGACATAAAAATACACAATATAAGAAACACCATACACATAGGCATTGTCTAAGGATAACTTGTTTGTATTCATTTGTCATTTCTTGCTGCATCCCCACTGGATTGTTAGTCAACATAGTTCATAACAGCAGTCACATTGAGAGATGGTCATCCTAATTTTCTTACAGTGTCAGAAATTTTCCCAATGGCCGTCTGTCAGCCTGTCTCACAGTGAAGACATAGGACCACCATTGTAGAGCCACAACCAAAGAGAGAACCACAACTGGTCATCTTTTGTCTGGGACAGCCCAAAATGGCCAGGCTTAAGACCATATCAAAACAATGATTTATACTCATTTAGGGCATTCAGATTCAAAATCGTAATCCTCAATGCTTAGTGTGGATGCACTTCAACGTGTACTGAAAGCAGTTTATCTGATAGCTCAGACTGCATATAGAGGTGGGCTGGGATACCTTTATCAGGACTGAATTGGTCGTGTAGACAACATATACTGGCATGCCTTAAAGACACCCATATTAACTGACATGTTCTGTGGTCTTATGCTACCAAACAAGCCACGTTTCCATCAGGTGGTCCTGTTTGAATGAGTACAGTTTGGTATGGTTTGGTATGCTAAACACCAAAATACTTTGCGTTTCCACATGCAGCGCAAGTCTGCCAGTCCAGCTGTGTCGTGCGCTGACGTCACATCATTGCAAATCACACATTGTTGTGTGTGTAGCTCCGCCTTTTTGGGACTGATAGGTACTGATAGGTAAGATTGGTATCCCTCTGTCCATTAAGATCTGCTACATCCAAGAAAAACCCTTACTGTTTCCATATATGAGCCCTATTATCATTATTGTTATTGTCATAGGCTTACAACAAAAATTGATTGTCCCTTTTTTGGGTCCTTTCCAACTTTTGCTATATGGAAAAGCAAAAAAATATGTGCCATGCCATACCCAACTGAACCACTCGGTGGAAACATCCTATAAAGGATCAGGATAATTTGGCTTAGCTCAGTGTAAGAGCAGGTCTTCAGCTCCCTGACAGCTCCTCATTTGACATTTAAGTCTTTAAAACAAAAATAAAAAGGAACAAAGGAAACCAGCTCTTCATTGGGAGCCAGCTTCTGTTGTTCACAGAAGAAGCCGGCTCTGACATTAGAACTGACTCGTCTGCAAACAAGTCACGACTCCCTCATGACGTGTCGTCTTGAATTGAGTCGTCATTTCAGTCTGACCAGTGTTCCACAAGATTTATTTGTTAAATACTATATCATTGTGTCTTTTTAAAAGCATGTTAATGAAAACATGAGGGAGAAAAGCTGTTAAAGAGGCACTGTTGGCCTCAGAACTTCTCCCCATTCATTTTTATCAGCAGCAGCTTCAATGTACACAGCATGCAGAGATTCTGTTATACAGAGCGTGATCAGACTTCCTCTATCATAGTGTTTAGGTCGTGTATGTGACGTGTTTTCACATAAACTGCTCCATATGTGATGACTAAAAATAGCAACTTTCTACAGATTATTTGACATCTGTCTTACATAACTGAAAGTAAAATAAACAGTGCTGTGTGTCATAATCTTCCAGTCCTGGAGCCTCTTTTATTGTGTGTCTATGAGTGAGTGTGTGTGTGTGCTTTCCTCTGTAAGTGGAGCAGTGATGTTAAAGTCATTATAGAGGAAGGAAAAGGAAACTTTTCCAGACTTAAGTGTCCAAGTTTGTGTTGACTTTTGTTCATACAAACCTGAAAAAAAGCAGGTTGTGCTGCTATAAACAGGACAGATTGTAAATGCTCTGCTGCAAAAAAAGACATTTTTACAGAAATTCTAAGAATAAACAATGATACCACAGCATGCTTGCTCTATGCCACAAAAATGATTGAATCACAGTCAGGATTATTATCTGAACAAGACCTCCCGTTTAGAAAGTTGTGACTCAGGAAACCTTAAATGGCTTTGAATAAGTGTCTTTGAATTCCAACAAGAGGATGTGGTTGTTCTGTTCTTTATTTATTATTTTAAATGCATTAAACTTGATACTTATAATCTCCCATGTTGCCTTGCAGGTAGCCGTCCCACCGTGCAGTATGTGTCCTCGCTCTCTGAGCTGCCACAGGCCCTGCAGCCGTATTACACTCAGGGTTACGTCCTGGCCGCGCTGCATCCCATCATCCTGTCTGTGGGTCGAACGCGCTCGCTGCCCTTCAGCCTGCTCTACAGAGCCATTCTCGCCCGTCCAAGACCCAGGTACACCAATCCTACACAGCTTTTTACATCCTCAGTTGTCATCTTAACACTCCTAAATATTGAAATAAGACACATAACGAGGGAATAGACCAATGAATTAATTTTATTAAAAACATTGAAGCTGCTCAAGTAGTGATTGAGTACATGGTTTAAAGTACAAAGTACTGCCTTACATTGAAGATGGTTCAAAAATAATTTTTGAGTTTTTGAATAGGCATACAGCCTTAAATTTAATGAAGAAGGTTTCTTTTATTCTGAATTTTTGAGTTAAAGATAATATGAATCATAAATGACTCTGCTCTGAGCCCTGATTCCTGAGTACGTATTTGACCCAGAAAGAGATACATATACGGGTAGCATTTGTTTAAAGTTTTAGCAGCATGGTAGTCAGAGAACACTGTGTCCTAGGTATTAACTTCATGTTAACAGATCCAGAATAACCCACACAAAGGAGGTCATAGTGTTGGTGCAGTACTTTGTCCTTTGTTCCCATGATAACTTTAAATACTACTGATCTGATTTTATTACACATGGTTGTTGCAGTCAGAAGCATACCGTGCTTAAATGCTTTGTAACTCTAAATTTGACCAGAAGTTACTTAACATCTTGCTGTAATGAAAAAGTACATGGGGAGTGTGGGTATAACCACTAGGATACCAGTGCCCAAAAATGCATTATCTTTAAAGTCTGTTAATACATTCACATTACTGTTGTTAATATAACCAGGGGTTTAAATCAGCCTGGGGCTGTTGGTGGCACCACTTCATCCACATGTGTTGAGATGGTCTGGAGCTGTTTCCATGATGAGTTTGTCATCACAGTATAGATGGAGAATTTCCCCCTCCTCTCCTCATCATCATCTCTTTGTAGACAGAAATGACCCATGACAGCATTGGAGTTTAGCTCTGTGCAGAGTAAAGGTCCCCGTACAGTAGCTTCTCTCCACATTCAGACAAAAAAGACAATAGCAAACTGCACTTAGCACCACATCTTTACAGGTGTGTTTGTGCTAGGATAAGATCAGAGCTTTAAGCTTTGTGACCTTAGAACAGTAAAGACACCAAGTGAAAATAAGGCACAATTTGAAGGAGCTGTAACGGCTGTGATTCATCTCGGTAAAATAGACTTCTTTAGTCTTTAGACTTCTTTTTGAAAAGTGGATTTCCTCCAGCTGCCCACTAGAAACGAAATCAAGATTTTGGTGCTGATTTGCTCAGCTGGTAGAGCAGATGTTGTTTCCAACTCCAGTGTGGCTTCGTCAGAGAGCTGTCAACACGAGTCTGGTCTGCGCGACATTACTGCCTGTTAAAGGAAAGGTTTTTGTCGCCACTTCAATGGGGCTAAATACTGCTAGTGCTGTGCTCATGGTGGCACTGGTCTGTATGATAATTGGCTACAAAAGAGAGTACGGTCCAAAACTGTCCTCTTTGTAAAGTATCTTGAGAAAACTTTGGTTATGAACTGGCACAGTTCAAACAAAGGTCGATTGATGTACAAAGGCTAAAGTCCTTGATGCTTGATTAGATTTCAGTACTGATCCTGGTGCTGTTTGGTTCATGTCTTCCCCAAATCTCTCCCCCCATATTTTCTGTCACACCTCAGCTGTTTTATACTGAAGGGAGAAAAGTCCCAAAAAACAATCCAGATATAGAAAAAATGTCATTCTTTTGCACTTCTATAACTGTAATAATTTTCAGACAACAGTATATCAATTTGTGTTGTAAGCGTATGCAAATGGACCTTTTAAACTGTATGTTAGAGTAATAAAGTATTGTATTGTCTGCGTAATGTTTGATAATAGGGTTCATACAAGGATACAGTAAGGGTTTTTCATAGATGTAGTAAATCTTAATGGACTGAGATCAGAGCCCTGTGGTACCCCAGTCCTGATTTAATGAACATAAGATAGTAGTGGTCTAAAGTCTGTAGTTTCCTGCTGATAACGTTTTTATCTAAAGTATCAAACACTCTAAGAGGTCGATGGGCATAACTGTCTACACACTGTGAAGAGACCCCCCCACACTCATTCCCCACTGCACCCACATGTTCACCGTCACGCTGTCTAGTAAAGAGATGAATGATGGATGAAGTCAGCTGCATATTTAATAAGGAGCAGTGGTAGGAGGTCAGACTGTCGTGCCTGTAGGAGGAGGGGGTCAGACTTTGTTTTGGTTTGACTCCATCCTTATGTCTGTAAGGTTTCTCATTGGCTGTTGAACCACCCAACAACATGGGGTCTAAAAGCAGCCAATGATGATGAAGTATCTTTGATCTTTGAGGTTTGATAGGTCTGGATCCTGTTATCATGATGGTAATTATATTTTATATGACAGTATGAGCAGTACAGGTGAATTAATGAGGATGTTTTTGTGTTGTATTTAAAAAGGGAGCTGTTTTCTGCACCCAGATTGATTTATTTTATTCATGCATGCACAGAAACAAGTATACAGTGTAGGAGGTGTTAGTAATTTAGTTTCCTAAATTGCTGTTTACTCTTGGTGTAATTGCTGGTCACTGTCTCCCACTGAGCCCATAAATGATTCACGTGTTGGTGTCTGCAGCTCGGTGACGATTACTACTGAACTATGGACCCTCCAGCTGCACTGGTTCAGGAGGTTTGGTGTCACGAACCTAAAGTCTCCCTACTGACCATGCTGAAGCAGTGTAATGGATGATTTCGTCTCTGTCTCTTTCAGTAAGCAGATGGCGTCCATGTGTCACAGCGTGCCCATGTTAAAGGTGGAGGAGTGGCCGTTACCTGGAGAGTCTCTGACGGGTGACACGGTCAGAGCGCTCATTGACAGGGTCAGTATGAGTTACTCAAACATAAAAACTATACAAGCTGATGAATTACTGCAAGTTTAGTGTCAGTGGTTAGTGATTAAAGCGTGGATTTATCCTTTTAAGCTGCTACAAGACCCTGCAGATATTAAGATACTGCATACTGTGGAATAAATCACAGTTTCATTAATAAACATTCAGGAAATAATCTGAATTATCATGATTAATTAGAGAGATATTTCACATAAGCCTCCCAAGGGTAAGTGGTTTGTCAGTTTCTCTAATTTGTTTTTCTGAAGCCTCAACAAGATGATTTGTTCTGTTATGAACACCTGTCCCATATAGATGGAGTAAAGATGGGATTTTTTATGTTTTCAAGCAGCTAAAATGTAAAGAAGAGAGGTGTAAAACTGGTAGCTATTTTTATTTTGCCTTGCAGGGCTGGAATTTACTCCAAAAGCTGCACATTAATAACATCAGAATTGTTGCATCTCAAATGCCAAAAAATGCATCCAGGCTAGACTGGATTTTCACACTTTGTCCATGTTCATTTTTGCCTGGTTTCTAGCATTTTCCATGCAGACCAGAGTGTGTTTTATCTAGGGATAAATGAATGACTTTTAACTGTTTTAATGTTATTCTATTAGTTTGATGGTTACATTATGGCTGACGCTCTCCTGCAGGTGAACAGCAGCGCTCGAGGGGGCGTTCGATTCGTCGGCTCAGTCCTCCAGCAGGTGAGCGGGATCACCAACGGCAGAGTTCACAGTCCGAAGAGGAGCTGTCGATCTCCTCCACGTACTCCTCCTCGAACCCCGCCAGGAGACAGAGAGCTGGAGGAGAACACCTACAGTCCAGGTGAGGCACCACACTTAATGTTTATTTTTTAGTGAAACTTTTCTCATGTTTTTGAGGCTCTGATGGATTTTTCTTGTAAGTTATTATTTTTTTCACTTTTAATGTTTTATTCTGAGCTCAAAATCTGCCTCTTTAACATGTTCTGAAACTGATTCATAAAGCTTCACTTAAGTGCGTTTAAGTGTTTAAGATCCACTGCGTTGGATCTGTTTGTACAGAGTATTTTTCTGTTTTCAATGAGGAAATGTTTGGAGAAATTGCAAAAATTATTTTCAAATCTTTAAGAGAACAAAATAATTCTCCTGGCACTACAAATGTTCCAAATGTATGTTTTAGAAAATATATTTTTGGTCTTTACTGGACCTGCTTTCGCAAGAGTTCATAAACTGGCTCCACTGATGGTGAACAATCATTGTTGTTTAAAAAAAAAATTATGAACTTATTTTACATTTTTCCATCCCTGACAGTTGAAAAGTTGAAGATAAAATGCAGACATAAAAATGAGACTTATTGAGTCCTTAAATCTTAAAACAAGATCTTTAAACAGGAAATATTTTTACAGATGTGTGTTAATCAGGTGATTTTGAAATCAAGTCTAATTTGTTTTCCTCTCTTCAGACCTGCGTCTGCTTGTCTTCTTTCACTCCTGGGCTCCCGGCTGTGCCCCTCTGGACTCTCTGGCCTGTCAGTACCACCAGGGGGCGCTCTCTATGCGCGTGTCAAGGAAAGGTCATGTGGTCAGCGCTCTGGAAGCTGATTGGCTGGAGCTAACTGCTGCATATTATCGTAAAGGCTGGTCATTGGTGGACTCGTTCGTCTACTGGGACACTCCCAGAGGTTGGTTTGATGTTTGTTTGTTGTGGACTCATTCAGATAACGTCCTTATCCATGCTAGCAGTGGTTCTGTCTTTTCTGCTACCGTTTGGTTGTTAATCACTGAGCATGAACATAATTGAACCTGTTAAATTTAAGCAAGAAATACATTGACAATACCATCGATAATGTTAGTTTTTATGACAAATTTAAAGCATGCATTTGAAAGAATGACTTCCTAAGCTGCTGTAAATCCTCTGCAGACATGCAGCTGTAAATAAAGGAAATGACGACGGGGCAGAAATATCCTAAAGGGACTCTGGGATTACTCTCTGTCCCTCCTCGTCTTTATTATCATCTTTCACACATAACCAGTCCGTCCTGTTTTGGCTCCTCTATTGCTCCGTCTTCCTGATCTATATTTGGAGGCGTCTTCCTGACCTCAGTGACCTCACTTCCTGTTTCTGTGCAGAGCCACAAATATGAACATCATCTGAAAAATGGAAATAAAACACTCACTGACACACAGGAGCTGAGCCTCCCTCTAATAAGTGGGTCATTATCAACCCAAAGACACTCGATATTTTTCCTTTTCTTTCACGGCCTCTTTGTGTTAAATTTATGGAGATTTGAGATTACTGTGATAGTATCAGGTTACATAAGAAAAGACTTTAAGCCTCTGTTGTTGCTGAAGTACACAAACCGTTTCATACTAATATTTATATAAAGAGTGAATGAAAAGCAGAGCACACTACTGTTCCTGTAAGTGTTCTAGGTGGGGTTGTCACTATGCTGTATTTCTTCATAAATCTGAATCCAATTAAAAATCATTCGCACTAAAACCTGTTTGATACCACTGCAACAAAAAAGATGTTCCACCCATAAAGGGGGATTTTGTGTACTTAACTAAAAACTGCAGTCAAACTTGACACACTGTGTAAGGCGTTCCACACACTACATTATTCTAAGCCCAACTTTGGCCTAATTATTCCCTCTGACAATTGGGCAGGTGCGTCCCAAATTGAGGCTTGATTATTTGTCAAAATAATCCTTGAGTGTGTAGCGTCAAAATAATTATTTTAACTGTTCTTCAGAGCCTGACCAGCCACAGTTTACATGACTTTTTTTGTCCCCAGCCAAAATGATGGACAGTCCTCAAGGGTATTGGCCATATGAACAATTACTGACATTTGCTTTAGATAGCCATGTGACCAATAACCTGCTTTTAACAGAAAAATGACATAAAACCAGAAACACTGAGATACAGCTTGAAGTCTATGCAAAAACAGGACCGGGAACACATTTTTATTTCTGAAGGATTCTTGCAGTATATCTTCTAGGTAACACAATATATGATTTGTAATAATTCAGTACTTACTAATTTGGTAATTGGCTTTTTTTTTCAGCCAGATATTTTGGCTGTAAATATTTTAATCTGCTGGACATCCAGCTGTGAAATTTACCATAGACTGATAAATACCAGCTAAGGGAAACTCTAATCTGAACAGAGCGTAATGATGTTGAGTCTGAAAGTATTTAAATGAGTGCTGCACTGCTACACCAGTTTGGTCAGAAACCATGACTTTAAGCACTGTTATACAGGAAGAAATATGCAGAAGTGCATGTACAAAATGACACAGTGACCTCTGATGATCCTCAGTTAATGTTATAGCATTTACACTTTCAGCAGTTCAGTATTCTCTGTTGTAAAGAACCCATTTAAATTCTGAGTTTTTAAAATAAATAGAATAACATGATCAAAGTTAGGATCAGTAATTCTATCTCCAGCTGTGATACATCAAGAGTTCATATTTTTGAATGTAAATAATGTGTACAAATTTACATGTATTATAAAAGTATTCTTTCTGTGACTTTTGCGTTATAGGTGAGCCGGTGCCCAGGTCTCTGGAGGGATTGTTCGTCTATGAGGAGAGGAGCACGTCTCCTCCTGCCAACGACACCATCGTGGTCGAGCAGTGGACCGTCATCGAGGTCAGTGTGCATGTTGGCGCTTTATAATCGTGATAATCGAGCTCGACCTCATTCTGACTAAACAGTGTGATGTAATCAGGCCGACAGTGTGATCAGAGGGCAGGGACTCTTATTGTGAAGGGTCAGAGCTGCAGATTAAACAGGCTGTGTTCCAATACTTCTACCTTTCATACTGTTTATAGTATCTGAAAGAGATCCAATACAAGCTTTAGAGAAACACCAGGACGTCCTAATGTGTCTGCTTTCATCCTACAGGGTGAAACCCAGAATATTATTTAGGCTGCTTGGACCTACAATCCTCTTTACAGATTTATCACATGCTGTGCAGAATAGGGGTCTGAAACCATTAAAAAAATATTCAGTTTATTTTTGAGGCAGTGTTGCTGCAGGAAATACTCAATCTTTAGTTTAAAAAGGATTTAAAGTGCATCAAAATCATAAAAACTGGTAAAATGAAGTGAAACTAAGGGTTATATTCACATTTACAGTCTCAAAACTTCAGTAAGGGTTTGAGCTGTCACTGGAGAAAGCCTCTTGGCAAAAACCAAAGAAATCAGTTTAGACTTAATGTTCACAAAGCAGGAGAAGGAAAAGTTACCACAGTGTTTCGAAGAGTCAAGGACTGGAGTGAGAAAGATCATCAAGAAATTTACACAGTCCAGAACAAGCCTGGCAGAGGTAGGAAGAGAAAGATGTCTAAGACTTGACTCAACCACAGAGCAACTGCAAAGACTCTAGTGAAGGACTTAGACAAGTCAGGAACTGTAGTCACAAAGAAGACCATCACCAGAGCCCTGCACAGGATCGGACCAAGAAAAAGTCCACTTCTGTAGAAGAGACACCTTCAAGCCAGACTGAAGTCTGCTAAGGACAACCTGAAGAAAGTTTCTGATACTGGAAGCATTTCCTTTGGTCAGATGAGACCAAACTAGAGCTCTCTGGCCACAGAGGCGTTATGATTTTTGGCAAATAAAGGGGGTCAGTGAGTCTGGAACTGGGAATCTGGTAAAGGTTGAAGGAATCATGAAGAAAGAGGGATATGTGAAGATTTAGAAAGAGAACCTCAAGCAGCCAGCAGCTAAACTAAGTCTTGGTTGTCTCTTTGTCTTCAATGCGGCAAATGAAGAAAGACATCTGTGGCTCCTGGTGATGAACTACCTCCAGAAAACCAAAGTAAACCTTACTGACCTGACCAATGAAAATAATGTTAGCATCCAAAATGAAACTAGGATGTTTGGAAAAGCTGTGTTAAACATGCCTTGTTCTGTTTAACAGCAGATGGAAATACATTTGAAAAATGACATTTTCATAGGGGGCTGATCATTTCATCCTCATCTGTAGACTTATCATCATAATACCAGCATTAGCAACTATAATATGCAGATAGTGTACATGAGTTTGCTAGTATTTCTTTTCCAATGCACTAGTCCAGGGGTAGAGATTTTTTTTTTTGATACTGTGGACCAGGCCCCTCTAGAGAATTACCCTAAATGCGTATGTACTGAAGGAGGTGCCATACAATGATGAAGAGGGATAAGTCAGGCCATTTTACATCCCTGAGGTTTAGATGTAGGTGCCAGTCAGCATGGTTGTGTCAAAGACTAAAACTGAGGATAATTTGTCTCTATTTTTTTTATTATATTTGTTCTGTAAGTGCCTCATACAGTTTTGATTATTATTTTTTTTTTGGTAGAGCTTAATCTTTATTTAGTTTCAGTTAACTAAAATTATTTTCACATTTTAGTTTTAGTTATTTAGTTAGTTTTAGTTAACTAAAATAACCTTGATATGGACCCCTTTTTCTTATTTCATGACTCTCTCATGTGGATATGTTTTCATGTTTCCTCTCAGGGCTCTAATGTAAAAACAGACTACGGTCCACTCCTTCATACGTTGGCTGAGTTTGGCTGGCTGCTCACCTGTGTGCTGCCCACGCCCATCATCAGACACGACAGGTAACAACAAGGCTCTGTATTCACACTGAGGTTCTGTTTTTAAAACTCTGACTGTTGACGTTTAAATGTCAGAGCTAATCGTGCTCTCTGTTTGTTTTTACAGCGATGGAAACTTGGCCACCAAACAAGTCGTGTTTCTGCAGAGGCCGGTCAGAGGTCAGAGTTCCGGACACTCCAGGAACCAGGTGAGATCAGGAGAGAGTCACACGGGATTTTACCAGATTTAATCACAGTCATTTCCTCTTATTTAATCCAATCCTGTAAATGTATGTCACAAAGACTAATTCAAGTTTAAAGCATGATTTTGGAGGGTATTTAGTGAAAATTGATGGCACTTTAGTTAGAAGGTTAAAGGTTTGTCAGACTCCCTCATTCTGTTGCTGCAGGAAAAGTTCTGTTTCTGGGACTTTACCGCCCCCTAGTGGATGAATGAGACATGATTTCTAGTGGCAGTGAATGTTCGAAGAGTTTGAGGTTGTTCCTTTAAAAATGATTTTTTTACATGGTTTATGAGGCATTAACAGGCATTTGTATGTATGAAAATAACTGTGATTCCAGTATTATTTCATTTCATCTGCTCTACATCTGCAGACTCTGTCTGTGCACAGCGACGTCTCCAGTCGCTCCGTGAGTCGCTCCGTCAGCAGCTCCGTCCCCACAGAAGAGCTGTCCCCCACGGCAGGGGGCATCGGGGGCTTCCCCGTATTTGGAGGAGGTTACCCCAGCGCATTGTCTCACCTGGAGGAGGGGGGCTTCGAGCAGGAGGAGGGGAAAGCTGAGGTCACCTGTATGTGAGGAGGGCCGACAGACGGACAGATGCAGCCTCGCTCTGAGAGGATTTAAAACGCTGATCCAGACTTTCTTCATTCCACCATCATGTCCGTCATCCATCTCTTTATCAGAGACTTCAACACCGAAAAACTCAGCACTTTTTAAAAAATGTTTTTTTAATGAAGCCATAAAATGAGGTTTGAATTACAAGTGTTCAAAACTTTTATACAGATCTGTCTTTGGGAGAAGTTTTACACATTTTAGAGCAATTTACGGGGATCAGTTCATGTGTTCATGGGGAGCTGTAACAAAACTACAGAGCACAAACACTTTAAGCACACTCTTGGAAAAATGCAGTTGGTGATACACTTCAGTATAATTATTTCTTTGGGATACACATATTAAATCAAGTTTTAATTTACAAAATGCACGCCTCACTGATTGAAAAAAAGCAGAGATTAGTCTTCAATGTGTAAAGCCGGGTGTATACTGTGTGATTTCAAGCCGGCTCTCTCAAAGTTGTGGAGGAGCATCAGCCTACACTGGGCCTGAATCGTTTATGACACACGACCAACAAGTCAGATTCTCATTAATACGGTTCAAGTAGCTACATACAACAATAAAAACACCTTAATTATCTGTTTTAACACATTAACAGCGTCACCAGCAAACACAACCAGCAAGTAGATAATAACAAATATTCTGTCAGCTGGTTTTAGTGATGGATCTTTTGGTTCAAGAGTCAATTCTCTCAGCTTACAAATGGCTTTGTCTGGCTTTTATAAAATTAGCCAAATTTAGTGGCTATGCATGATGATATCAGCATGAATTGGTACCAGCAAATATGCAAAGTTCTGCACATATTTATGGTGGAGTTTTAGTCAGCTGAAGTCTCTCTTTTTCCATCCTCATTCCTTAAACTTTTTAAAGATGTATTTTTGGGCTTTTTATACCTTTTATTGATGGAAGTGGACACTTGAAAAAGTTGCAAACAGGGATGAGACTGGGAGAGAGACATGCAGGAAAGGAGCTGCAGGCTGGGCTTGAACCATCCGTGCACATTGGGTGCGACCAAACTGCTCAGCCATCTGCGCCCCACATTCCTTAAACTTTAAAGTTTGTTTTAAGGACTAAAGTTTTAGGTCTGGACTGTTTATGTAGGTTTTAATTCATATGTATTGGCTGAACTGACCTTGCAGCATGTAAGCCTGTGTTTGAACAGATGGTGTAAGATAATTCCTTTATGCTGAGGTGTATCAAATTAAAATGAACATGAGTCAGCTCTTAGATTTCTTCATGAACGACAAATCATTATTGTCTGCTGGAGGTCTGTAGTTAGGCCTGTGTGCTGTATGTTTATTTCTTATTGTTGGGGAAGGCCCTTCAAATAAGCGTGCCTGCTGTTGTCTCGGTGATTGAGACGCTGTTCAACAGTTTTACATGGGGAATAAAAAGGCCCTAAAGTTGGGAAATCTGCTTGCTCGTGATGTATGATATTGGGCTTTTGCCAATATCCAATGTGCTGATATTTACTCATTTTTGTCAGTGCTGATAATATATACACTCCTTTAGTATCCTAAAAACACACCAAGCGTCCTCAGTGTAAAGAAAGGCTGAGCCAAGCAGAGCTGAGAGGGAAGTAGACAGTCTGATAGTTGTTTTGATACAGCTGATGTATCAGCTTTGCACAGTCATGTGCATTGTAAGTGTGTAGGGCGCTAAGGATTCATCAGGGGGCCCGATGTGCCACAACCTGGTGCTGGAGTGGGCGGCTGCTAGAGTCAAGCTCAACACATGTTGATAAACATGTGTGTTGCTTTATAGCCAAGATCAGGCTTGACTCCATCTCCTTTTATTCATCTCTTTTCACCTCTGGTAAACACCCGGAGTCCGCCGGTGGTTTTCGGGCCCTTGGGACATCCACAGCATGGCCAGGGGCTCATGGCAAACCTACTACCTTCCAGGACGGTACCCCAGGCTGTGCTTACTGTGCCACATCCACTCCTTACTCCGCCATTAAGGTGTGGAGTCTGCTTTTTCAACAGATTATTTTCCCATGTCTCTGGTAACATGCAAGGACATCCAGAGCACGAGGGTTGTGTAAATTCTCCTTCCAATGGTGCCCTCAGGCAGCTTACTCCCCACACCTATGCCTTACTATAGCTTCAGTTTTTGGCCTAAACATGCCATGATGTTCTGCACAGTACTGTGTAGCAACAGAAATTTCATATCTGCAAATACCAATATGTAATCTTTTAAGTTGGTATCTGCTGATTTCCATACGATAACATCACGCATCCCTTCTGCTCATGGTTCTGCTCTCACTGCAGGAGTGTGACCAGTAGTACAACTAAAGTATCAAACATGGCAGAACTCCATCCAACCAGTCAGGAGCAGGTGATCGGGCAGTCATGTCCTCATGTAAACTGGTCCAAGTGAGTTAGTAACTTAAAATTCATGTTTGAATCAGACTTAAATCACAGAGTGTACACCTGGCTGAGAATAACATGAGGTCCAGCTAAAACATTCCTTTCATGAATTCTCTGCAATATTCTTGATCATTAAAGGACTGTAGATTTTATTTTTAAATCACATTTCAAAAAGTTTCACTGAATTAAACACAACAAACAGCCATCTTAATGAAAATACATGTTCAGAGAAACGTTATCCCCTGCAGAAAGCCTTTCATACTGGGATCAGAATATTTAACAGACGGTCTGTGTCTCAGTATTTTAAGTACATCAGTGTTATTTCCCTAAAGAAGAGGCCATATCATCTTTTATATTTCATGATTCTCCTCCATACGAACACCTGCCTCCATAACTCTATGGAATGGTTTTATTTCTCATGCATATCTTTAAAGTATTTAAATATTTGATCAGCCATGTTACTGTTGTACATTTGTTTTCTGCAAACTGCTGCTTTACCACCTTTATGGTACTTCCTCTTTCATGGATGAAGTTCTTCAGAAAGTATTAAGACTTTTTTTTAGTAGAAACTCCATTGATTGAACACTCTGAGGTGTTTGAAAGTGTTTCTGTGGATGTTGGAAAAGTCAAAGGAAGTATTTTGTTGCTTTAGAAGGAAATGCCAAGTCTTGAGTCTGTTGGTGTAAAGATGTGGGGTTTTATGTTAAGATAAGAAACTGTTTAAAAAACACCTAAATCTTTGACCAAGCTTGCTGCGGTTTAGTTGCATTGTGGGTAATGTAGGCAGCATGCTTTGAGAAGGAAAAAGAAAGTGTAATTCAAAAAAAGAGGGTGTTAAGGAGTGAAACTGCTAATGTTTGAAGCCCTGTGTTGATGCTGTTAAAGGGACACGCTGCTGTATATATTTTAGACATTAGTGTTTTTATTTCTGCTCGCTGTGATGCATGTTGGTAGGGTTTATGGGAGAAAGGGATCAAAAACAGCTGAAGTATATTTTAGATATTTCAGTGTATTAAAAAGCTTTGATTCATGATGTGGTTTAAACTATTGTAGCTTCATCAGCTCATCATCAGGGTTTATTTACTAAATGTCAGTATTAAAATTCAAACCTTTCCTTTTGGAAAGTTGTAAATTTTTGCTTCCTTTTATTATCATTGGTGTTTTTTTATTGTATTAAACACTCATTTCCCATGGTCCCTGACTCCTGTCTGATTTACAACCTCTTGGGGATGAACAGTAATGTGTTTGCTTGGACTGTGCAGTTATGGCAAGAGTTATGATGTCTATTTAGATTTAAATTGAGGCTAGGATTATTAAACATAATTACTGTATATATTTGAATCATGCTCCTTTATTTTTTTAACTTAAATATTTCTAACATTGTCATGTTAAACACTTTGAAAAGCAGGCAACCAATAGAAGTAAATCAGAGAAATAGTTGTAAATATCTATTAAAAATAAGTAAAAAAGCAAAGTAAGAGCAACAGTCTGCAGTACATCATTTGATCTGGATTTTCTGGTTTTCATGATTGTGTAAAGTTACAATTAAAACATGATTAATTTCCTGACTTTAGTATCTATTTATCAAAAATCAATCACCTGTTGTTGATACTGGGGTGTCTTTGGCTGAGAGAGGAACAGATGTAATAATATAATTATATTCATAGCTTTAAGCCACATGACCAGCAGAGAGGCCAAGAGGGCAAAAAGTGTAGGACAGTGGCTGTTACCTTCGACCAATAAGTAGAGCTGTTCTGAGCTTGACTTTATACGTTTTTACTTCAATAATTCAAAGTGCATATTTGTGCAGGCTGAGGTCTCATTTAGCAGTTGTGTGAAGGAACAGATTCTTAATTCAATAACTTTCTTTTTCCCAGAATGCCATTTTTGCCCCTTATAGCTTGATTTTTGTAAGACACTCTAAAATGTATTCCATTTTTATCTTATTGATTCAAGATGAATGTTAACTTTTCAGTTATCTAATACTGGTATTCAGTCATGATATTTAGTAAGAAAATGCATTATTTCTACTGTTTTTTCATTCATCTGAAGAATCTTATCTCTGAATTTCTTGATTTCCTAAATTTATCTTTAATATTAATCATATTAAACTAAAATTTTAAAATAAATTAGCCCATATAACATATAGATGAGCTGGTATTTTAACATGAGCAGAGTAAAATGAACAGAGGATCATTACTTTTTTTTGGAAAATGAACAAAACCATTATCTGACAGAGCTGGCAAGGGGTATAAAGAGTGATGACTACTTTTTCATTCAAATCATCTCTTTGACTATAAATAAAGAAAAATTAGTAAATAAAATGTGAAACCGAGCTCTCTGCTTGCTCTGATTAGTACATGCATATATTTTGGTAATTATGGGATGCACACCCCCAGGTTTGGACTGTGGCTCTTTCACAAGTCTTTCAACGTTTGGCTCTTTAGTTGAGCAGGGTTTAGAACCACTGCTTTAGACTTTTATACAACACGGAGACACTATTTAGATCACTAAAATCAGAAAAGCAGAGCCAGTTCTTAGCTTCAGTGATGTTAACATACCAGTATCTCTACAGTAGAGGAAGATCCTACTCCTCACACAATCCCCTCCATAAAAGTCTGCTAAGTAGAGACACTGTTTGATGTATTAATGGCATGTTAAGGTGAATGATGCTGCTATTGGGAAGTGAAGGGCAAGAAATTCTTCACCATTAAAGTGAAGATGAGTGCTAATAAGCTTTAAATTGCAAGTTCATGTTACTCTGCTCAGGTACACACAATATTTAATGGCAGGATTAGAAGAAGTCTGTTGAGTGCTACTGTATCGTTCCCTAAAGGAACAGTGGAGCATCTAACATTAGCTGTAGCATTAATCTGCTCTTTGCTCCTCTGGGTTTTCTCTCTGATAGCATTCTGTAGAAATACAACCCTGGCTTGTCTCCTCATCAGGTAGTGCATCACATTAAACAACTTTTATTTGAAGAAATCGTGTAAAACTACAGCATATATATTGAACACCCATTAAAAACACGAGCACTGTGAATCAAATGAAACTGAAATGCAGCAACTTTGTCAACCTAAAAACGTTGTCAACCTGTCTGCTGCTGCAGTGGGTTGATCACTTTTTACTGTATCAATTAAAAAAACTGAGAATGCATCGTTTTGAAAAACTGTCAAATATTAAAAAAGTTGACCACCTTGATCAAAATGAGACCATAATCTACTAAATGAATATCTGCTGTATCACAGAAGACTTAAAACTACAGATTGAGCCCTATAATGCATTAGAAAAATGTTTCCTGAAGGAATAAATCGAGTCATTTTCTTATAGATGTGTAAAAAAATCAGATTTCATTTTTAATTTGCATGACATCTGCATTAAAACCTGGTTAGTGGAGCATAAAAGCATCAAAGAAAAATGTACACAGAAGCGTTTGAATAATAGGTCTTTTTTATTAACAGACATCATGAAAATGTCAACAGTAACAAAATTTTTTAGTCCATTAAAAAAAAAAAGTGGGTTGGATTGACAAGACTCCTCCCACAAAATAACTTAATGATGGGGGAGGGTAAAAGAGGGGAGGCTGTGCTCGGGTACATGTGGCTGATATTCCAGCATCCTCTCTGTGTTTAGTCTTCTAATGAAAACTGGCCTACAGCAGCTCAGTCTCTGCATGTGAACACATCATTATCTATGGATGAATATGTGGAATATCAGCCACGTTTGATACAGTATTAAAAAAAAGAGCATGTCACAAAGCAGGATCAGAGTTAGCCAACAAGCCTTCCTAAATACTCGGATAAAGAAGATCCGACTGCTAGTACACGGACGAAGCTAGAGGTTATCTTTGTTCACTACCACACGAGCCGCACACCTAACATTGTGTTTAATAGCATTAATAGGGCAGATAGGGCTGGGCAATACATCCAGGTTTTAAGATTTATAGATATATTTTTAACTGAGATATAAAGTGAGACAATAACGTCTCTATCGATATAGTTTGTTAATTTTTAAAATGCCACTTCTAATGCTCAGTTACAAGATTCACAGTAAGAACAACTGGTAGTTATACACTTACTGACACCAAGATAATCTATCTGAAATGTTAAGTCAAAATGATATTTACTTTTACTTAACCATTTACTGAGCATTTATATTACTAGTAAAAATTCAATAAAATTCACATCTTTTTTTAATACCAATGAAGCAACAAAAATAGAAATCCTAGAAACCCAATACTGGTCAATATTTCCTTTCAAGTCATCAAAAATTGCAGTTTAATGTCCTCACACCATTTAAATTGCACAAAACATTACTGTATTGAGTTTTTACAAATTACTGTATGTTTAAAAGGGCAAAATTTCTTTTATTTAATGATCGGTGGTATCAAAAGTAAATGTTTGTACCAAAATGAGAGAATGAGCAAAAAAAAAAAAAAAAGGAACAAAAATATTGGGCATCTAGGACTTTTATTTTATGTTGCTATGTAATCAAACATGTACCAATGTCATCTGACTTTTACTACTTAAAAAAAATCGAATAGTATTGATCCCTGTTTGATAACACAGCTAAACAAATAGCAGTCAAAGACACCCAATGCTGGTGAGTATTTCCTCTAAATAAACAAAAATTGCAAATGTCTACACACTCTCTTAACTACAAAAACTTTGGAAAGACTTTCTGCTCTTCAAAATCATCAAATTTCTATAATTCTAATGACCAGCGGTATCAAAAGTAAATCATTTAGGCCAAAAGAGAAAAAGCACGATCTAAACTGAACAAAAATGTTGAAAACATTTTATAAAGAAGATGAAACTGGCATGCCTCCTTCTTCTAAATGTTGCCAATTTATCTGTGCAATTTAGATATTATGCAGGACTTTATATGCCATTTTTGATGATCAAAAACAAAAAAATGCCCAACATTTGATCCAGTTCCACCCACTTCTCCAAATGTTGTCAACATATTTCTGCAATTCAGATAGTTTTCTCTCTCTTTTGGTCAAAAAACATAACTGAAGATCATGAAGTTTCTGTACTTTTTGGTACCATTGATCATTTAAATAATGATTTAATCATTTTCAACACAAGGTTTTTAAAAGTACAGAAATTTGGACAACCCTAATATATAGAAATGTTGCAAATGGTTTTGTGCAGTTTAGACCAGGTGTCAGAGTCTGCTAGTTTTCATACCTAAAAATGCCCGTTATTTCTTTATTTCTTTCCATGGTATCAAACAAATATCAATCTGCATTAATTTTTTACTAGAATCATATCAGAGTTTACCATTCTGGTATTGTGACTATCATTGTTATCTATTGTCCAGATCAATATTGCATATCGCCATTTCACTTGAATTACAGAGATATGGTTTTTGGTCCATATGGCCCAGCCCTATGTCAGCAGGCTAATCTAGTCATCCGTTTCATGAGACAACCCCCCCAAAAAACAGGCAAAACAAGCAGAGAAAAACAGAAGCAGACACAGAAAGTGAAGCACCATCAGAAAAACATGATAGTGAATTAAAATAGAGGGGTGAGAAGGGGTGAGGGTTATATACAGAGAGGAGGAGGGGGGAGGCTGTCAGTGTGTGCCTTTGTCAACATACAGCTCACCATGATTACAAGTTTTTGCAAATCCAGCTGCTTAAAGAAGATTAAAAAGGAACAAAAAAGGTTGGATTGGAGGAGTAGTGTAGCAGGAAACGACTCTGGAGGATCTGATTGGACGAACAGAGAGGAAATAAAACCCTGCAGGCATGGCTGACTCTGCTCCTCTTGACCTCCTCTGAGATAGACACGGGTGACGAAGGTGGAGGGACATGGAGGCGTAATACACTGTAGTGTGTGTAGACTGTATGTGTGTAGATGTTTGTGTGTCTCTGTGTGTGTTTTTACATGTGTGTCGTCTCCCGTATGGCGGCAGCGCCAGCAGCAGCTGTATCTCAGGCCTCGCTTTCGCCAGCTGACGAGGTGTTCTGCACCTCCTCCTCCAGAATGGGCACGATCAGGTTGTCCTTGGACATCAGGTTGTACTTCATGACGAAGCGCGTGAACCGGTGACACAGGAACGTCTCGTTCTGTTCACATCCCCAAAAAAAAAAAAAAAAAAAAAAAAAAAAAAAACACGAGAATGAAGCTCTGCACACAGTTCGATCTTATTTCATAAAAAACAAGAGGAGCACTGACAGAAGTTTGAAAAATGCTGCTTATCCATCAAGAAAACAGAGTATTTTCTATCCATCCATTTTCTACACCGCTTATCCCGTTCGGGGTCATTGGGGTTGGAGCCTGTCCAAGCTGTTGGCAATTGGGCGAGAGGCAGGGTACACCCACGCATGCGCAAGGAGAACATGCAAACTCTGCACCGAATGACCCTGACAGGGTGAGCAGACCTTCTTGCTGTGTGGCAACAGCGCTAACTCCTCATCTACCATATTATAGCTAGTAGATGTGCAGACTCCATATGAACAAAAACAGATGGTAGTACAAGAACAACACAGTGCCACAGTCAGTGCTCCACTGATACCATTTTCCTTTCTGAACATAAACTAGAATGAAAAAAAAAATTTAAAAGTAGGCATTGCTCTTGCACTTTAAAAGTGAAAAATCAACAAGAAAAATTGTCCCTAAAATGATCAAATAATTATGTTTATAAAGTGTGATTTTAATGTTGATTTAAACAGGCATAAGTTTTTGGCCACAATTGTGCAGCCCCAATAATAACATTAACTTTCTGGCCACATTTGGAAAACAGAGTAAATATGCTGTTGTTGTTTTATTCAATCAATTGTTCGCACTTCCTCATAGATATGTGTACAAAAACACGATGAAGTAGAAAATAAATGGTTTAATGGCTGCTGAAGATGGACAACTGCATCATCATCAAATGAATCCACGACTGAAGCTTACCTCATACTTGTCAAATATCTGGCGATGATGGAAGTAGGCGTGAGAGAATATCCTATAGATACGACGACAGACGGAGCCAAGTTTGGCCACTGACGACTCCTTGATGCTCACCCTGAACAGACAAAGCACCGTGGTATCTGTTATTTCATATGAACTGTGTGTAAGACAGCAGTGCTACGAGTCACAACAGCAATATTAAGACTCACTCAAGCCTTGATGGCAGTAGAAGTATCAGTATGTCTCAAAATACAAGCTTTTACATTAGAAAGTACACAAGGTTTCTACTTCTCTATTGCTGCCTTATAAATATCATTCATGGTAGATTTCTTACTGTCTGCTGGATGCATAGTTAGTTATGTCTAACGGTAATAAAAAGCTTTAAGATGAGATAACAGACCTGCTTGGGAAGTATTTGTTGCTATTGAGAAGACAGGCAGCTCCGTCCAGCGTGTGCCTAGTGTAGTCAATGGCAGGGCACTGAGGAGGCAGCAGAACAAAACAGACATTAATTTCAACGCTGATACTCCATTAAAAAAGAAGTAGAGGCAAATACTTCTCCTTGAATATTTATGCTAGGGCTGAAAGATTGAGCACATTTAAATCACCACCTAGATATGGAAATATGCGATGTAAGCATCACACGGTACGGCTAAGAGGTGATGACTTCATAAAAATACAGATGTCACCATTACTCTCCATTCAGCTGAGGGCATGATATAAAAGATGGCCATTACTCATGATTAAGCTGAGCACTGTGAACTGATTGTAAACACGGATTCAAAGATGGTGTAGCTGAGTTTCAGTTTGCTCATGAGCCTGGGCTAGTTTTCCTTTTTATTTAGGGATCTTTTGATGCAACTTATTTTATTTCCCTCTTCACACATTTGAGAAAATGAAAAAGCTGTTTACAAATCACTGCCCAAAGATTCCCAGGCAGAATTGCAATGCTTTTCAAATGCACACAGACACCTACTGATAGCAAATCTGTGCACACAGTTAAAAAAACCACGGGCACCAATTATAAACCAGTTATAGTAAGCAGTATACAGTCCCTAATAAAAAGTGGTGCATAACAGACAAAGACAGATCAGCTTTCGAGTAAAATATGCACACATAATACACGCTTCTTTATCACTTCTCTGTTGTCATTGCGAAATTAACAGGGAAACTGCATGTCACAAATTTTCCTTATATCGTGCATGCCTAACTCATACCTGGGACACTAGCTTTCACCCATAAAAATCAGCTCCAAACAATGACATTTGGTTAGATGCTCACTGACTGACCTCTTTGGGTGTCTTGTGGGCAGCACATAAAAAGATCCACTGCTCTGTGGCCGTCATCTGGGTGCAGGTGTCTGGATGGCACTCGCTCTAAAGGAGGTGACACAAACATCAATTCAGCAGAATTTTGCAATGATATTAAAGTCAATTTGTACTTTTCAATAGCTTTAATGGACTTTATCCTCCATCTTTTTAATCATAAATTTGTGATATTGGCCAAAACTTGGACAGACTTCTAGTCTTCAAAAGTAGACAGTATCGGGGAGGCAGAGATTAATCAGCTAAACACTGGTACAAGCCAATCAGCAAGTAATGTGACATGCACCAATGTCATGTTCATCTGCTGTGTCAAATCAATATCAATATTAATATTCTGGCAAGCTAGAGCACTGAACTGCTGATTCAGAGAAGATGATTTTTATTGGGCAGAAGAAGAAACCTGTTGGACAAACTCTGGTATGACTTAAACAGGTGCTAAGCACACAGGTGTGATTTGTTTTCACAGTCAAGTGTGATAGAAAACATCAGCAGTATGGGAGTCTTAAACTGTCTCTGAATAAGTTCAGCAACATGCAGTTCCAGTGACATTTATAGAGAAGGAAGCAACTAATAACGATTTAATGATAATCAGTCATATGGCTAAAACAAAGTTACGATAAAATGCAAGAAGTTATGAAAAAACACTGAGCTTGGCTATCAGCCAAATTGTAATTTTAGGGCATTTTCACACCTACAGTTTGTTTGCTCTTATCTGAATTATTGACCAATCATTCCACTGTTGCATAATTACTTAAGTTTGGTCTGTATTCACATAGGGGCATTCACAAGCAGACAACAATGTGAGATGCTGAGGAAAAATCTCTTGTAGATCACAATTTCTTGGGAAATTCTGATCCAGTAAAAGTTCTAGAAGTAAACAGAGGCTAACTGATTCCTTCCTAAATTTAGCTGCTCCAAAGACACTTTACAATTTGAAAATAGACAGACAACTACACAGACTGGTGTTGACTGTGTGTTGCTGTATATTTTTTGCATTTTTCATTGTAGGTAAACCATAATGTTTGTAAATGAGGCGTAACCGCTGCTAGAAATAATATGTTGATGTTTTATTTAGATAATTCAATTGCTGAAGAACATTAATCCTCCTTAACCATGTCCTGCTAATCCAATGCTTTGATTCTGAAGATCTGTTAAGGCTGCCTGCGCTCTTTAACACGTGGTTTACCAGCTACGATGGCTGGTTTAATCCAAAGAAGCACAATGCTTCCTGCAGTTAGGTCAGATTGACATTGTTTCATCTTTTCAAAACCAACAAACTGCAAACAGATTCTGAAAAAAGTTGACAGGGACCCAGCTTTTCAAGTAGTATCTGTAATGGTGATTGGTCTGCACCAAGGGTTCAGTTGACCGCGTTCACACAACGCAAATTAAAAAAAAAAAAAAGTTTGCTTGGCAAATAGATTTAAGTTCATTTTAACTGAATCAAACAGGTCAGGTGTGAAATGCAAACCTAATTTGCCCTGATTTTCAGAATCTGTTTATCACAGGGTGGAAAAGACCGTCTTTTTCTAGGCTCATTCATGTGTCTAGTGAGTTAGATCCCTTACCTGCAGTTTAACAGCTAGTCCGTTGAGCTCCAAGCAGAACTGCCTACAAACAAAACGAACAAAGCAAAGATTACATGGGGAAAAACATGAGCATGAGTGGGTAATCCCACTAGAATTCTGTGTCAGCAGCCCACGGGAGGTCAAACTTTTCAGTAACTTTAGGGCAACATAAATAACAAACCCAACCCTCTCAACTGACTCCAACACTTGACTTTTCTTTAAAGCCCTGTGGACAGCACTATCTTGCCTCCCAAGGAAATCTAACAGATACCTGAACTCCTTTATTCCTTCCTCTTTATAGTGCATCTATCTCTTTTGTCATGTACGTCTGCTCGTCTGTTGTCACTGACATGAGAATGTAATCATCCAAATGCTGCTGCAGCCGTTTATTGCTTTGGTTTGGCTTGATTTCTTTTATTTAAACATGGTAGTCTGCCTGCCCTTCTGGGATAAATAAAGCTGTCTGAACCTTTATCAGATTATTGGACCAGTGTTACAAGGCAGTAAAGGCTAATTATAATGAACCATGACAATACATAAGTTGTGTGTGTTGTGCATTTAAACATACCTGAGGTGCTCGTACTTCCACACACCCTCGTCCTGACCTTCTGGAGGCTCCAGGATTTTGTCGATATTGGAGCAATCTGATCTAATGTTCTGCTGAATGTACTGAAAAAAGCCATAAAACACTTTAGAGGAGACCCAAAAGCAACAACAACAGGATATTTTACATCTTTACACAGCCATAATACATTGGTAATCCACTTATTATTCCACTCTAAAAGCAGATTAGGTAAAGTTTATTAAATCCAGAAAAGATGCCCACATTTAGACAAAAGTGGTGAGCAATCTTGGACTAAAGACCCTCTTTTATTGCTTGCTAAACTGCAGCAGAGTCACAGAAAAGCAAAGAGGAAAAGTAGAGCCATTACTCTGGAGGATATTCACTTCATATTGCAGACAGCTGATGCCTCTAATACAACTCTCAGCTGACATTAGAAATACCTCCTCCACTGAATGAGGGGCATACATTGTAATAAAGTTAGGAAAGGATAGTTTCACTGCAAGTATGGGCAGGCGTTATGATGACAACCAGCATTCCTACTGAAGCCTCAGAGTACATAAGAGTAAAGCAATGATGTGTTAGGACACATCTACATCCCCATGCATTATATTAAAAATGTAAAAATAAGAATGAGTAAGAGTGCATGTCGCCCACAACTTTGCCAATCTCATATGTACAAATAAAGAGAAAAGGAAAGCGGAAAATGATTTGATAATATGCTCCCGTTACTGATAAGTGGGACACAGTTTCATGGATAAACTAGGTTGTACCCTTCATTAAAAAAAAAGAGTAATCTGGACCACATCCCTGCTAAATGCTGCATAGACTCTTAAGTTTGTCAGCTATGTTAAAAGTGAATTAATTGAAACAAAACAGATTATTTTAAAAACAGAGGCAAGGGGTGCTGTTGGCCTAGAGAAGTGTTTCTCTCATGCAAGGCCTTATCTAGGTGTTCCATGAGAAATTATACAACCATACTTTGTTAAAAATACATCCACTAAAGACATTATAATGTTCATAAAAAGGCAATTATGAATGGCTATGAATATGGTTTGCCGTGACATTTTTGCTTGACCTTAGGTGTACAAAAAGAGTTGAAAACCAGAGGTCTATTGTCGGGCCCCAAGAGGCTCCTCCAGGCAAGCGATCTGGGTTTAAGTGTGACTACAGAAGAATTACAATCTTATGTTGTGTTTATAATGTTTGCACACTGACTCTGAAACTGTCACCTGTAATTATTTTTTAAACAACTTTGATTTTTTGCATTTATTTGGTATCCATTTAAGTCATTCAAATGGGTAACTGACAAATCAGAGCAGCAGCTGCATCTCCTTTCTTTCCCCCTCGTTCTCCCTCCCTCCTTTCACTGAAACATAATTTTAAACACTGTGATTTGCCCATGTATTATGTTGATGTGGAACATGGAACATACAAGATAAAGGCCAAAATCTGTACTCACAGCCACATAACACAGACTGAAGTAAAATCTTGTGAGTCTTAAACCAACTTAGCATAGTGGCATGATACACGAGCAAGTGCAAATAACCCATATGATGATCTGTGTCAGGAATGGATATACCCAGTGTTTTTTCAAATTAAAGGAGTAAAAGAGTCACACCATCATCTTCACTCATTTTTTCTTCGCAGGACAAGAGTACAGCACTACAAATTTTTGGAATGAATAGAAAAATAAGCACTTTGGTCTCAGTGGGAAAAGTTTGCGTACATGATTTTTTAAATCAGACTATGGATCAAAAAAATACATCCAAAATAACAGAATCAGTGCGAAAAGACTTACACTCCCACTATGCCAACATTATCTATCATTTGCCACATAAACAGATCAAAGATGCCCAACAGGTGGCTTTCTCTACCTAGTTAAATATCTCTTATTTCATTCAGCAGTTAGATAAACTGGAAGCCAGCATTAAACTGATACAGCACAACAGATTGGCTACTGGTATCAGTGATTGCCAGATTAATTTACAATGTCAACAGGGCTGATATCAGCTGATAGATATGTTAAACGGATGTATTGCTACATCCCTTATTTACACTGAATAAAGATTTAAGAGAAACCTCTTTCAGGATAATGTTCAGCGATTTTTATAATTTACAAATGTCTAAAGTGGTGGCCATAGAGCAGAGATCCATTGAAATATCAGGATTTCCTGGGAAAAAACATGCACTTAAATGATAATACTGTAAGGCTGTACATTACTAACAATCTATTACTGACTGGATGAGTGGGCCACACAAACACACAACAACCCACCTGTTGGACAGCCAGGGTGCTGTCCATCTCCTCGAATGATTCATCCGGCCAGTTGTAGAAATCCTAGACATGGAGAGAGGACAATTTTAGCCCACATTCCAACTCATATGGAGACTTGCCAAAGTATCTGTGCAATTTCGTCAGTGTGGGAGTCTGCTTTAGATTTATAATGGATTTATTACTTTTTTAACATATATCTTATGAAATGATTGTAGTTTCTTTAAAGCTTTAGCCGTGTCCTATACTATCAATCATTAAAATGAAAAGGAACATATGTAGGTATCGAGGGTAATAGAAATATTCAACATCCTGAGTGTAAACAATGCTACAGCTGTCATTAGACGTTGAGCATTAAAATCAATCACTGAATGACAAATATGAACATACGGCGATTAAAGGGTGGAAAGTAGGGATATCTCTAAATTTGTCATATGACTTCAAGGATATAGTTTCTGCATGGAGCAGAGGTTCATTTTCCAACATTACTCACAGCTACGAGGCTAACTGCTAAATAACGTCAGCTGGGGTGCAACTATTTCCTGCATCTCAAACCGTTAACGAGCTTTTGTGGCAGATATTAAGCAATTCAAAATTACATGTACCATGATCCTCAGAAAGAAAAAATTAAGAACGGAATGTTGATTTTTACGTTTCGTAACAATAAGGTCACCGTAATGCCACAACAACAAATCCAACAGTCATTAAAGTTAACGTAACTCCAGGAAATAGACGGAGCGACCGTTAGCATTAGCTTCGCTGTCCATTTCCAGGTCAGGCCCTTTTTATATACAGTCTGCCATTGTATTAGTCGATTAAACACGTAGAGTAAAATAGCAGTACTCGAATTAGACAACATCGTGTAGTTTCGGGGGTTGTTATTCGTCATGTTAGCGTGTTCTCACAAGGTGAAAACGCACCTTTGCCTTGGTTCCAGGCCGATTCCTCCTAAGAACTGCAGTACCCTCCGCCATGACCATCTCGACAGAATACCCGGATGTTCGTCAACCGCTGGGTTGTAGCAGCAGACTCGCCCTGCGTTCAGGGGGTATCAAAACAATCGGTAAATTCAGCTTCCAACTTGGAAGATTTACTTGTAATATCCATCAAATATATAAACAACTCAGAGAGTGTATAAATAGCACTCAGTAAAGAATTGCTGACATATTACGGAGAGACACTGACAGATATTTTTATACATATAATTACGCTGCGAATGAACTCAAATAAATGTGTGAAATATAATTTATGCCAAGGTTATAACGGTTAGTTGCCGTCTACATCTGCCTGGTTTATCGTGAAATTAATTTCTGAAATTAATTTTTCCTCTGGATCTACCCAAAATGTTCCTACATTATGGCTTCCATCTCGAAAATACATTGAAAATCGAAGGAACAACTTACGAATCTGAAAAATCCTAGCATCTGAGGAGCGCATGTAGGCAGCAAAGCTTTATGTCATACAGTAGTGATGCTCCTTTCTATGATGAGAAAATTAACCCTATTTCTTCAACTGCTCCCCCAAAAAACTTACATTTAGAAGAAAATGTATGGTCATAAAGCTGAAAGGGAGCTGTTTTCTCGTTTCGTGAAAACTGGACTCTTCAGTGCTATGAACGTATGACGACCTTGAAGAAATTGGTTTCCATATATCTATTACAACACCATCTAGAGCTGCAAACGCAAACAACAGTCTTCAGCCCCCTTAACTTAATAAACGTTATGTTCCAGCCTTATGCTACAGTCCAAAAATATTGTTTTCCTCATTGATCTACACTCCGTCACCTATAACTACAAAGTGAAAACAGCCTCACAACTGGTAATGTACAGTCCTTAACAAATTTATTAGACCACCTGTCATATTTGTCTCAGAGACCATCCAGCATCATGAAGTGCTTTAATGTGGACTCTTTCATTTTCAGTGAGCTCTCCACGTTTCACTATTTTGAACAGGAATGAGGAATTTCAAACTGAATTCACCCTTTTATACACAAATTTGAGACGGCTCACTGGGCTTCTCTGAGAAGTCAGAAATTAATCAAGCATAACATTCAACCACTAAAACGCCTTTTTCTGTTCAGGAATGCAAGTAAATAACTATAATTTGACATTTAAATCAAGAAATAATAATGTGCTTTATGATTTTTTTTCAGTTCTTTTGTAATCAGTAAATTTGAAAATAAATGGATAACAATAATAATTATATATTTTAGCATTAAAAATATAATTTGGGTTAAAGAGCTTCTACATATTGGTGTATTAACCATTGCAGAAACTTAAATAATATTTTTGGTAATTATCAATGCTGTTAATTTAGTGCAGCTGTGGCATAAACCTTACTTTGAGCGGTGGTCTAATAAATTTATTAAGCCCTGTACATCAGAGCAAAAACCAAGACATGAGATCAAAGGAATTGCCTGAAGAAACAGGATTGTTGACAGGCACAGATCTGGGGAAGGCTACAAAAACAATTCTTCTGCGCTAAAAGTTTCCAAGAGAACAATAGCCTCAATAATTCTCAAACTCAAGAAGTTTGACACAACCAGCTCTTTCAGGAGCTGGTCGTCCAGAATAACTGAGCAGTAGAGGTGACCAAGAACCCGATAGTCACTCTGAGCTCCAGAGATCCTGTGTGGAGATGAGACAAAGATCATCACAAACCATCACTGAAGCCCTCCACTGACCTGGGCTTTATGACAAAGTGGCTAAGCCTCTCCTCAGTGAACACATAAAAGCCAGCTCATTTTCAAATGGGGTTTTTTTATTTTTTGCAAACTTCTATAGAGAAGTGTGAGCCTTAATGAATCATGATCAATTTAATTACCACAGGTGGACTCCAATCAAGGTGTAGAAACATCTCTGCAATGATCAGTAGAAATAACAGAAGCCATGGTGTTGTTGCAAAGGGTCTGAATACTTAAGTCAATTTGTTCATTTTTTAAAATACATTTGCAAAAATTCTAAATTCCTTACCAATATGGGGTACCAATTGAGTACATTTTTTCTACTATAGCATCAGGCTGCAACATAAAATTAAAAAAGTAAATGTCTGAATACTTGCAGAATGCACTGTATATACAAAGCTTAAACTGTACTACAAATCTACAAATACTGTGTTTTTCCTCTCTGCCATAACACATATTTGTACTTGCCAGGTGGTACAACAGAGGCAGATTGTAAGAATGTATTAAATATACTATGTATGATTACTTAAATACTTGTACTGATCTACATGCTTTTGTACTTTTGTTTAATATATCCTTCTGCTTCTAGTCATCTCCATTTCAGAAGCCAATTTATACATTTTTACCCTTAAAATTATTCACTTTTCAACCTATATGAACCTATATAAGTTTATAATTAAAAATATCAAATGATGGCTTACATATGAACATAAAACCATTGATATTAATTTTAACAGGCAGATATATAGCTCCACCAAATTCATATTTTCCTTTCAAAAATGTCCAAAAAGTACTTGAGACAAAAAGCCAAAAATCCAACAGTTCACCTTTATTATTGTAACAAAATGTGATTAGAATTATTTACAATTGAAATAACATAGAAAAAAAAGACATGAATGAGACAACATAATTTCTTCTCTTCCAGGCGATGGTGGGGACTTCTACAGCGACGAAAACAAAATCAAATTCAATCAACGTATTTACCAAGGATATCTCCATCTCGGAACAGGAAATAGTCCTACAGGACAGAATAAGAATGAAGAAATTAGCAGGGGAAGACACTTAAACAAATGTTCACTCATTTAGTCGTCACAGATAAATGTCCCGTACCTTATCATCCAGACTGACTTTAGTTCCACCGTACTCTGGCAGGAGAACTTTCTCTCCAACTTTCACGCTGACCGGCTGCAGATCTCCTTTCTAGATTAAAAAAAACACAGATAAAAGTCACACAAGCATCCACAGAGTATTTATAAAACCCAACATTTCTCATAGTTATTTTGCTACCCTAGTATCACTAATACTTTACCTGATTCACAGAGCCGGGTCCGACTGCCACCACTGTGGCCTGCAGCACTTTGCCTTGAGACTTCTCTGGCAGCATGATGCCGCCTTTTGTTACCGTCTCTGCTGTGAAGCGCTCCACCAGCACCCGGTCGAACAACGGGAGGAATTTTCTGAAGGCCTGCAAGTGACCAAAAGAAAATAAATACATGGAAAAAATGACCATTAAAAAGATTACTTTTTAACTGGCATATTAACTTTCTATAATCGACAGAGACAAAGCTGATATCATCAGATAATAGCTGTTTTTAGTCCTTTTTTTAAACACAACCCTATATTCCCCCAACCCTCCAGACTTCATTCTGGGTTTCACAACTTCCGCAAACACTAAAAAAATCTTTGGCTTTTATGCTGCATCAAATATGAAGCTTTAAGAATACGGCAGCACATTTCAATACTACAGCTGTAAAATAACACAATCTGTTATTTTCATCAACGATGTAAAGGCTTAAAAAAAAATCTAGTTTCGAGTTTCACAAAATGTGTTTGCAATTTTCATCTTTTCATATTTTGATAAAGTTTGTGTCAAAATATTTTATTAATTTTTTTTGCATATCAGTTAAGGTTTTAGCATTTCAAGAACTTATTTGTATTTTCTGTTTTGTGTGTTTCACAAATGCTTTTGTATTTCATTAAACAATTTTAAATATGTGAAGGGAGTTGAGTTTCATTAGATGTTCTGTATATCACAAAATCTTTGTACCATTAAAACATTTTGGCCTTCTTTCTTCTATATCTCATTCTTTAAGAATGCACAGTATAATCAGCCTGACATTGGTGGGTATTGCCTTGAACTGAATTTATCTTTATTTAGTAGCAAGACTGCAGTTCAAAATTGTTTCAGAGCATGAAGCTGATGTGCTGCAGAGTTTATAGCTATTGCTTATTTCCCTTTTAAAAGGGAATTATATAAAAATACAAACATTTAAATCAATATTTACCAAATTGTATCTGCAAATGTCAGCCCAAACTGACAAATATAATAAAATCAGTAAATTTTGGCCCATTTTGGCTGCACATATCAGCCTTAATCAACTGTCAATATCTGCGATATCATCTGTAAAGTCAGCCCAAATTAGCCGTAAATATTGGCCCATATCAACTTTAAATGTCGACTGAGATTGACTGTAAAATCAGCATACTCTGGCTATAGATATCAGCCCATGTTGGCTGTAGTTATCAGCCCATGTCGGCTGTAGATGTCAGCCTATACTAGCTTTAGATATCAGCCTTTATTAGTAGTAAATATTGGCCTACACTGGCTGTAAGTATTAGCTTTATGCATGAATAAGTTTATGAAGTTTTAGGCAAGACAGAACTACACAAGGTGAAGTCTTCTTTGCACATCTGTAATTATTAAACTTTAGTGTTCTGAGCATAAAATATTTTGAAATATCATTACATTGTATATCGGCAGAAATCCAGTATCATTTATCCCTAATTATTTCTCTCCCTTAATTGTTTAAATTTTGCTAAGACATCAAAACAGATTATGAACAGATGAATGTATTTCCCCTTGTATTATAAAGTCAGAAATTCTGTTTTTCCTTCTTTATTAGGAATTTTGCAACTTTCAGTAACAGACCATTGCCATTTGATTGGTGCAATTATTGTGACAACCACAAATCATACTTCAACAAATTCAGCAACTTCTACAAACACACATGTTGGATTTTTTTTTCTTTTGCCATGATGCTGCAATGAATCCTATTCAATTGGATGCAACAAAAAGCTTGTCTCAGGACAACAACTATTTAACTACAGCCAAGGAAACAAGCTTAAAACCTCAGTTTGAGGCTTGTAAATGCAGAACTCTTCTGGTTGAACTCAGTAATGATTAAAGCAAGTGTGGCTGCTCTGAGAGGGAAAGGAGAGAGGTAAGAAGGAGGAGGAGGGGTGAGGTTAGATGAGGTAACAGAGCGCTTAAGTGAGGACGTCTGTACAATGAATGAACAGCTACTACATAGAGGCTGCCTTTGTCCAATCAGATTATTTGTAGAGTAATGAAATTTAACGTTTTGTCCTTAGATCTAATGTTTTAGGTGATGCCAACAGTTAAAGCAGTGAATGAATGAGTGAGAGGAGGTCAAGGGCTTCTCTAAGATTTATTGCACCAACTGCCGCCAGTCTGATAACAGCAGATGTAAGAGCGACCTTGGCTGAAGGTCGCCTGGTGGCTGGGAGTTAAAATAAAAAAAAAAAAAAAGAAAAAAAAGAAAGAAAAACAGAAAGCTGAGGGGGTTGAGCTGGAGAAAAAAATGTCCCAGAGTTTGTTGACTGATCAGATTCAGTTGTAGCTCCAGAGGAGGAGGAGTCACTTTAACAACGTGACTGTTTAACCTAAGGCAGAGAAGGACGAGGACTAATGATAGAGCCATCTTGGTCTTTGAGGGGATCAGTCAGTTACAAAATCCAAACAGTGTCCATGATAACAGCCTTGATCTGTGAGGAAACATCCTGCAGGTTTTTAAACACCATAGGAGATAACAGGAGAGGCCAGTCTGTTCAGTTTTCCAGAAGGTTCTCTTTGCAGTACTTTATGATGTGGTGGGGGGACAGGTTCTAAAGGATGATTGTGACCCTCAGGATTTCTACCTATTTAGAATGCCTTGTTTGTAATTGTCTGAATTATTTATAAAAATGGATGCGTAACACAATAATTAACACTGTATCAGACCAACTCAGAAATGATGAGAACATTTAATCAAGGTTTTTAAAGCTGGAGCACTCCTTTATGGAGTCAAATTGTTTTATTAATATGATATTTGACATTTCATTCATTCTTGTTTTTACTCTTTTCAGTGTTTCCCACAGAATGTTCCTATACTTAAGTGACAGAGGGGGCCATCCGCCTATCTCATTTCATCAGCTTATTTTTGTGTCTATGCTCCTTTAGATGAGGTAGGTATATCTGGCATGACTTCACCAACTTCCAAGGTGCATGGAGAATTACAAAGTCCAAGGAAAAAGAAAGGTCCAGCAACACTTGTAATTTAAAGAACAGCTTTATTAGACTGATTTTAAGCTTGTGGCCTGATGGCCCTGAAGGCCAAAAGCTGAAACACATCAGTCAAATAAAGTTGGTCTATAAACTACACAATGTCTCTGCTTTTGACAGAGTTCATCAGCAGCACATTGTCTTAAGATGCTCAAATAACATCACGCACCTTTTGAAATTCTTCCCTTTGTATTCAGTAATCATAGCAGCTGAGATGAAAAATGTTAAAATGAAAGCATGAAAACCTTAATTCCTAATAAGAGACCCTGCTCCTCAAATGGTGCATTTACTGAAAGGACATACTACTGCAGCCATTTCCAATAGGCCATGAATATACCTCAGGATAAAAAAATAATGCCATAAAGTCCACAGGACTCTTTTAAAAAGTACTATCTTTGCCCTGCCCCTTATTTTGTGCCCTTTTACAGCCACACTAGGGCTGAACAATTTTGGAAATAAATTAAACTGAGATTATTTGACTTATATTGTAATTTCGATATGAACTGTGGTATTAAAAGAGTGACATTTTTTACGTTTTTATTCTCTTTTTCATTGAAAAATGTATAAAATGATTGTTAGTAATGTTAAGCCAAATTTCTGAATGTACTAGTTTTTACTGAGCTGGGAAAAGACCATGCGACTTTGCACCACTTTGATTTTTCATCTGAATGTTTATTTTCTCGCTAATGAGGGCACTTAATAAGCCCATATGGGTTTTTTTGGCTTCTCCTGCACATTTCTTTAATTAACATGACTTTCAATTTATCATGCCGTGCATGTATTACATTCTTTGTTCAGTTCTGTATGTTTTCCTTTCTGTTTGTTATATGTGTAATAAAACTGAATTTTAAAAAATTACTTTAGCTGATATTCTTGTACTATTTCCACTGCTTCTTATGCACCTTTTAATTCATATAACATCAGTGTCTTCAATTATTTACTCTGCATAACCAGCAGGACAAATTGCTTTCTAAAAACCTTGTCTTGTTCACTTTGACGTCACGTTTTTGAATAATTTTCTTTAAAAAATTAATGCAGATGCGTCTTCCATGTTAAATAAGATTGCCATTTTACCAGATTTAGCCATGGTCAAATAACCACTGGTCATGCCTAGGTCATTGTGAGGTCACAGCCTACGTAGAGGAAGCAGGAAGTGATTTCAACTCGCATGTAACTCATATGTTTCACTGATCAAGGACATGCATGGTGCAATGTGAGAAATGAATCAGACCTATCACTTACATTAAGGTAGATTAAATACATTCACCCGTACTAGTCTGATTATCGGTGAGATCACAGACACTTGATTCATGCACGTGTCTGCAGCAGTGATGAATGTCACGATCCGTTGGCATTATAATAAGTCTCCCAGGACTTATCAAGCCTCTATATGACCGTTTATTGACAGCGAAGTATCTCAATGATAAACATAAAGACGGAATATGTGTCAGTATGTTAGCTGACAGCGATTTTGTAGCTGCACCTACAAATTTAGCTCTGATAAAACCCGGTCTTTTTCACCTCTGACAGTTCCTCTAATAAATCATGACATACATCGTCTTATGATTATCCTATGCTCCTTTTAAATCTGCTTCTGAGCTATTTGACCTTGTGATGAACATTAACGCCTCCTTACTTAAAATTAGCAGCCTGCTAGCCGTAACTTAGCAGCCATATGTAGCCTCAAAATGTCCCGTTCGCTGCTAACATCACTATAATTAGTATCCATCATAAATATTGAAATGTTGGATCTAGTTTCTTACCATGTCTGCACGTAAAAGTGGTCTAAAAGCCGGCGTGGAGCTGCACCCCGATTTCTTCTTGAGCGTGGATCTGACACAGTGAAGGGGAATCGCTCCACGTGAGGAAATATCCAGAAGGATACTGCGCATGCGTGGTCCCTATCCTAACTTGTTTCTTTGCCTAACCGAAAATTCTAGTACACCTAACGGCTAAAACGAAACTCAAAACAGCGATTACCACAAATAAACTTAACTCGGACATGTATGAGTGACTTTGGAGCAGACAAATTTAGTGTTTCCTCTTATATTCATTCATTTTTAGTTGGAGTAATATTGCACAACGTCAACTTTGACCTTTATTTTTTCCTCCAATGGCACACGGGAAATTTCTAGAATCGTCAGGCCCAGGAACGAGCATTATTATATAATCGATATAATAACGACGATTTACAAGTGTTTTAAACCTGAAATTTGAAATGAGTCAGTAAAAAAATCCACAAATTCACTTAAATTTATGTCTATCATTCTAAACTAAAAAAAATGCGACATTTGTTCAAGCTAGTTGATGTAATACTCAGATTCCGGGGCGCGCCGGTAAATTACCCGGATGTGATAGGCCATGTGCAGTCCCAGCTCAGCAGCCTGTCTGTACCACACCGCTGTCCTCAAACGTCCAGGCGTTATATCATTCCGTCTTGCAGACTCGTAGCAGCCGCAAGCTTTCACCTCAAAAGTAAGTTCTGACATTTTATCAAGCGTTTAGCGCTATCAACTCAATGTTACAGTCTCTATCTGCTTTTGACAAGCGTTGACTTTTAGTAGTGGATTTTGTGCTGTCAAGACAGCTAGCTTAAATAACTCATTGCTAACAGATTTCTCTGATTAACTGCAAGGACATACGTGAGAACAGGCTGCTAACGGTGCAATCTATCTGTAATCTAGCTATATGAACTAAATCTCACTTGGTTATTAAATCGGATTAAGATCGTAATTGAAGTCGTGACTGTCTGATGAAACCTCTCCTTATTGAAGTCATGCCATGCTGTAGAGCTGGGAACAACTTAAATGGCAGCACAGTGGGAGTCTTAGAAGTACGAATGAGCCGTAAGGTACATGTTTATCGATCAGATATTGATCATTGAGCCCCTGTTAATGTGATGGTCCGACAGAGGGCTGAGCAGTGATGGTGGTGAATCAGTTCCGCACATGCTTTTACAATTTGACCTTGTGACGCACGACCTGAAGAGCACACGTGGGGTAACCAGGAACTGGAGTGGGGATTCATTATCAACGAACTTTATCTGCATTAAATCGAATTTAAGCCATTCACAATCAGGTTTAATTAGATTTGAAAGAGCACTTCCTCAGTGACTTGCTTCTGACAAAAAATACAATGGCACACCAACACTATTCCCACTATCTAATAAACGGGTTTAAAAAAAAAATCCCCATAGCAATACTTTCAGTATTGAACTCACTCATTTGTAAATTGTTTTTCACTATTTTGCTTAAGTCTCTAAATACCATGACAATGGAGTCCGCTATCCTAAGGTAATAATCAGACACCCCCAAAAGACATATGTGCGAGCTAATATGGACATTTTAGGGGTAATTACCAAAGAATTCTTACAGGATTAACAAAAGGAAAATGCATATATTATTTTTTACAAATTCCCAGTTGTGTCACCTGATGGCTTTGTGTGTTGAAGGTAGGAATAAGGATTAAAAAATCTATTCAAATTTATTTTTTTAAATAGTAATTTAAGTTATTAAACTTATCAAAAGACAGTAATATTACACACGCAAAACACGGAGGGGTGCTCGATATTATCAGTATAATATTGGTATCAACAGATGTTTAAATCACTGCCAATATTTACAACTGATACTGTGCCTAAAAGTCTGCCTTATTCAGCTGTGTTTATTTGCCGTACAACCGAATAGGTTGGAGTACTTATAGGCTAGACCAACAGACCTACATCAGCTTAAGTCTTTTCCTAATTGGTCATCAATCCATTGTCTGTTTGAAGGCCTGAAATTTGATCATACTACAACTTAAAATTGTGTATTTTAAGGACTTAAGTTTTAAGTCTGAACTACATTTAAATACCTGCATATATCCGTATTGACCTATCAGATAAATGCAAAAATCCAATGTCATGCATCCCTAAAAACATGTATCACATCCATTTAGTGGCAACTTTTTAAAAAATCACTTTTGTAACAAGGAGTCCATGAATGTCAACTCAGTACCCAACAGTACTTCATGGACTGGTCACTAGTCAATCACAGGGACATGTATAGACAGACTCCCAGGCAAACTCACACCTATGGCCAGTTAGTCACCTAATGAGCATGTCTTTGGGATGTCTGTGGGAAGATGCCAAAATACTTGAAGAGAACCCACCCCTACTAGTGGGGAATATGTAGAAAGGCCCTGATTAGGATTTGGATCGGGAACCTTGTTGCTGTAACCCCTGTGCCACCATGCAGCCCGCATCATAAAATGTATTACACATCACAGTAATCCCCCAATCCATTGTTTGATTATGTCTATAGTAGATATGCACAATTTTATTGGCATTAAATCTGTATTAGTAGATTTTAGCCTAAAAAGTTTGTATAAAAGCAGATTTATCCTATCTTTCTGCATTCTTCCTTTGCTTGTAATCGCACCCATCAGTTGAAGGTGACTCTGAGAACTCAGATAATGTTTGACCATCTCTGTCAGTGGACCTCCTTTCATTCATTTCTGCTGTTATACCACTCATGGCCACTAAGGGGAGAGTTAACCTTTGTCACAGTCTCCCATGTGATACTTTTGAGGGGGAATTTAGAGAATAATTATTGATGTGAACTATGGCTCTTCTCTCCAAACAGTGAAACCTATAAAAGTTGTTTTACCATATTTAAGATTTAACAGAACACTGATTCTGATTGATCAGTTATTTATGAATGGATGCTGTGTTTCCTTTTCTTTCCACACAGATGTTTCGTTTACCCACAGTCATGAAGCAGGTGAGGCCTGTGTGCCGGGCGCTGGCTCCTCACCTAACACGTGCGTACGCAAAGGATGTGAAGTTTGGCGCTGATGCCCGGGCGCTGATGCTGCAGGGAGTCGACCTGCTGGCTGACGCTGTAGCTGTCACGATGGGCCCGAAGGTAATCAAAGGGTTTAGTATTGTTAATTCAGTCTATATGATGGGTTTTATACACCTCATTAGTGTTAAGTAATCATTTTGTTGATAAATAAGAATTTTATCACAGTAAATTATTTGATAATCCGGCAACTGTGAAGACTATCCATGTAAAGCTGAAGAAAACTGCACTGCTCCCCTCACAGCATCTTGTTCTTCCATGTCTCGTAATGCTTTGTTTTTATGTCTGTTTCTGCTTTGTTAGCCATGTTCAACAGCAGCATTTATGCTCAAATAGGTTGTTTTCAGTCTGATGATCCCAATGATGTGCTACATATTGCATTTTGATACTGCTTCTTTATCCAGAAAGTTTTTCTTCTCTCTATCTGGAGATCTCGCTGTGATGTCATCTGCAAACAGCCTTTAACATTACTTATATTCAGTTATCACCACAGGTTGATCCAAATGTATGAGGCTTATTGATGTTTGCCCATATCTCCATGATCATCAAAAACAAATCTGCCACTTAAAACTTCAGACAACAGCAAAAGCAGCATGAGTTTAACATTAGACATTACAACTTAGTCAGCTTTTCACTGAAGGGACACAATCATGATCTTCTGTCTCTCTTTCCTCTGTCCCATACAAAGTGGCAAATTAAATACAGATTAGATTGATATAAGAAAGTGCAGACAATTTTACTCATTTGGCCCTCCCTAAAATCATTTATGGGTGAGGAAACAAACTAAATGACTAAACTCATTCATCCCTTGGATCAGTCTAAAGAAAACTATGGTATAAAGGCATTAGTGACTTTAATTAAAACAGTAATTAAGTTGTAAACTGAAATTTCTATGTGTGTGGCATGCAATAAATAAACTACAGACTTGCCAGCTTTTGCTTTTTTTAAATTCCAGAGCAACATATACTGATTGAAAGATGTTAAAGTTCTCCAACTGCATGTCTAAAAGCTTTTACCTAACTGCAGTAGAAGATAATTTTATAATCCAACTGTGTTATAACTCTCCCTCTCTTCTCCAGGGCCGCACAGTCATCATCGAGCAGAGCTGGGGCAGCCCAAAGGTCACCAAGGACGGCGTGACGGTAGCCAAGAGCATCGACCTGAAGGACAAGTACAAGAACATCGGTGCCAAGCTGGTGCAGGATGTGGCTAACAACACCAATGAGGAGGCCGGAGACGGCACCACCACCGCCACAGTGCTCGCCAGGGCCATCGCCAAGGAGGGCTTTGACACCATCAGCAAGGGCGCCAACCCCGTGGAGATCCGCCGTGGTGTCATGACGGCCGTTGAATGTGTTATTAATGAACTGAAGGAGCTCTCCAAGCCTGTCACTACACCGGAAGAGATTGCACAGGTATGATTCAATATCTTTAATCTACTCACAGGGAATAAAAATCATTGCTGCAAATATTAAACTGCAATCAAAACAACCAGTGATCCACATAAAGACGAGCATCAGCTGGTTATCTTGTGTGTAGTATCTGACATTATCTTGTCCACTCACAACATAAATAGCACCTAACCCTAAGTAAAAAGTTAGGAAACAACGTCATGGTCCCCTAAAGACTAAAAAACAACATGCTTTGAAATTTTGATCAACTTAGGCACAAGTTTGTTTGTTAAAAAGGTTGAGTTTGCAGAGGTAAGCTCTGCAGTGTTTGATGAAAATTAGAAATCCTTTGTACTTCCAATGAAATGGTGTAATGATTATGTTCTTGTCTTAAAGGTCGCTACAATCTCAGCCAATGGAGACGTGGAGATCGGTAACATCATTTCCAATGCCATGAAGAAAGTTGGCCGCAAAGGTGTCATCACAGTCAAGGTTTGTCTCACATAGTCCAGGTTTATTTGTTTAGGGACAAATAATCATGTCAGATTTAATTGTGTAGCAGATTTATAATAGTTAGACCTGACCAAAGTGACCCACAATCACAAGACATCTAAACAGTGTTATAAGAAAAATTAGTTAATTTTAACAGACAACAAATTTTAAGGTTAAAACAGTGAATAATACAAGCCTAGACCTAGCTACTTGGCAAGGCCTGTTATAGGTTCAGGATCAGTAAGTTAATTATGATTCAGTGTACTGTGTTTACGTCTAGGTGTAACTCTTCAGGTAATTAGTCTGATTGATAATCAGATTGAAAAAGGGAAACTGAGGTTAAAAGAGTGAAACGGCTGCCACAGCAGAGCCAGAGAAAGATTTAAATGGTCTTCACTGAAGTGAAAAAGAAGCTTAGAAAAACCCAGCATAGAAAAAAATTCAGTTAGCAATAACACAAAAACAATTTTGGCATCAACCGTAATTGCCAAAGAAGAAGTGATAATGCCAAAAACCAGTGACATCAAATGGAGGAGAAACCAGCACTCGGTGTGATGTTACAAGCCCAAAACTCAGTTTTCCTCATCTACCCTTTAAAGCTGTAAATGGTTTCTAAAAATGTTTACTCTGAAAGGAGTATTCAAGGAGTATTCATGTTTATGATAGGCCAAAAAGCACAAAAAACACTTCATCACTTTATTTTTAAACTTTTCTGGGGCAATAACTCACAACAGATTAAAGTAGAATGATCTGACTTTGTTATACATCAATAATTTTCAGTATTGTGTTTTGAATTTTTGATTAATGCCACAATAAAGCATCAAAATCATGCTTCTGTGGTATCAAAAAAGGTGTTGATATCATTTGACTTAATTTAGTATGTAAAAGTTTAAAATTCTGGTAAAACAGCCTAATGTTTTTCAGACTTTTCATAACGTACTTTTAAAAGTTCATAAACAGCTTACACAGAATATTCAACAGTATAAAAAGATTTTGGGAAATGAAATGAAGGGAAAAACTCACTGAGGAACAGTGTGGGAATATGTCAAGAAAAAAAAGTGAAATCAACAGGATCTTTTAATGATCAAATCTGGAAGATTTTAACTGTCTTTAGTAAATGTCTGATTTCCTCTTTTGTACTTGCTGTACAAATTTTAAATTGCCTAATTGTTAATCATAAGAGGCTTAAAGTTGCTCTGAGGTTTTTTTTCTGTTTTAATGATGGATTACTGTGTCTGCAGAGGATAAATCCTTTAAGATAAAGCCTGTTTATGAGACCAGACTGAACATGCGCTCTCTTTCAGGACGGGAAAACTCTCCACGACGAGCTGGAGATCATCGAGGGCATGAAGTTTGACCGAGGTTACATCTCCCCATATTTCATCAACACTGCCAAAGGTACACATGTTCACACTAAACCTTTGCATTATTAAACATCAACTCTGTTTAGTGAACACCCTCTGTTGTAACATTGTTTGTAACACCGGTTTACTCCATCTTCAGGTCAGAAGTGTGAGTTCCAGGACGCCTACCTGCTGCTGAGTGAGAAGAAGATCTCCAGTGTTCAGAGCATCGTACCAGCTCTGGAGATCGCCAACCAGCACCGCAAACCGCTGGTCATTGTGGCTGAAGATGTGGATGGAGAGGCACTCAGCACGCTCGTCCTCAACAGGTACTTCATGTTAAATATCTGATCAAAGTATTTACTAATTTCCAGGGTAAATTTAGGTGTAACAGTTTCTTCTATATTCAATAAATCATGAAAACTGTAGGAAATATATGTATAAAAGAATAGAATAAGAAATATAAACAGGAATAAAGGAATATCTTTGTGTATGATTCCCTCCTGACCAGCTTTAAAGTAGCTCACGTTACAAAGATTTTCCAGGTGCTGGTTTCTGAGAGTTATTAGATTAACATCACTAAGTATTTTATCATTTTCCCTAAAGGCTGAAGGTGGGTCTGCAGGTCGTGGCTGTTAAAGCACCGGGCTTTGGAGACAACAGGAAGAACCAGCTGAGGGATATGGCCGTTGCCACTGGGGGCACTGTAAGTCCACTTTTAACCACAAGTACTGATTCAAATAAGGGCTTATACATGCACTTTACTGTTTAAGCTTGTACTGGTGTAAACATCTGGCTGCATCATGAGAAGAATTGTAGATATAACTGACCTTATGTGAAGGGTGTTACTGGAGGACACCACTAGAGGGCAGGCTGTCTTCAACTACATGACTTGTGAGATGTAAACTGCTGACATGGAGACACATGAGGAAGTTACTTTGATGTTAATTCTGGGATTAATTTTCATAATAATAATCTGTTTTTTTGTAGTTAGATCAGATCAGCACAGACTGATCAGTGGCCAGAATAGACAGTCTCTAACATTTTTACCCAGTACATGGATGTTACAGTCCAGATGTTATGGTTTAACATTTAACTGTGTTAACTGGTGACTCAGCTTAATGCACCCTAAGATGTCATAACAGCAGCTGTTGAAAAACGGAAATGTTTGCTGCAAATGTCTCTTTGTTAATAATTATTATTTTTGAGACTTTTGCCTTTAATTAGAGATGACAGGACTGTGGATAGTGTCACATATCAGGGGGTGACGTGGCAAAAGAGCCACACTTGTGCTGACCACTGAAGACAAGCCCCCATTCATGTGGTTTAACTTAAAAAGTTGTCTTTCTCTAGTTTTTTTTAATCATAATGTCTGATTAAATATGCATTTCATTGAAAAATAAGTAAACAAACACAAACAGCAACTTACACACTGGCAGGTGTCCATGGAGGTCTTAATGTATTAAAAATACATACATCAATTTAGCCAAAATTAAGGCTTTTAAAAGTAAAGTGAATAATCTCCTCCTTCCTGCAGGTGTTTGGAGACGAGTCTCTTGGTCTTGCTCTGGAGGACATCCAAGCTCACGACTTTGGTAGAATTGGCGAGGTGCAGATCACCAAAGACGACACTCTGCTGCTGAAGGGAGGAGGAAACCCCGCTGACGTCGAGAAACGTGCTGCAGAGATCGCCGAGCAGCTGGAGAGCACAACCAGCGACTACGAGAAGGAGAAACTCAACGAGAGGCTCGCCAAGCTGTCGGACGGAGTAGCTGTACTCAAGGTAAGACTTTCACAAAATCCAAGCGCTGTTCTATCTCACTTATTCAAATTCAACAAGGTCGTGACCATGATTTTCTTTCTAGATTGGAGGAACGAGTGATGTAGAGGTGAACGAGAAGAAGGACAGAGTGACAGACGCGCTGAACGCCACACGAGCAGCTGTGGAGGAGGGAATTGTACCCGGAGGGGGCTGTGCTCTGCTGCGCTGCATCCCGGCACTCGATGGCATCAAAGCAGCAAACTCGGACCAGAAAATTGGTGAGTTAAGCACCAGCATATCAGTTTTATTTCAGATATTCAGATATGGTAAATATTTGGTTAAAATGTTGATGGGCTGAAAAATGTCTGCAGTGTTACGGGCATGGATAAAGGTCAAATCCTTTTAGATTGAACAGTGCATAGAAAAGTTGAAAAAAAAAACAAAAAAAAAAACAGCTAAGTAATCTGATGTCCTGTTTTGGTGTCCTCGTAGGTGTGGACATTATCAGACGGGCACTCAGGATTCCAGCCATGACGATCGCTAAAAATGCCGGCGTGGAGGGTTCTCTGGTGGTGGAGAAGATCCTTCAGGGATCAGCTGAGCTTGGCTACGACGCCATGCAGGGAGAGTACGTCAACATGGTGGAGAAGGGCATCATCGACCCTACCAAGGTACAGCTGTCACTTCACAGTAGATGTTAATTTTAACAGCAGTAGAGTTCAGCCAGCTGCTGATTGAAGTGTTTTTGCTAAGGCTTCTGAAAATGATTAGCTTGAAATGTTTGGTGAAATTCAACAAACCGGCCAAATCTTTTGGTACATTAACTAAGGTGTATGACCTGTGATCTTCTCCCTCCACAGGTGGTGAGGACTGCCCTCCTGGACGCTGCTGGAGTTGCCTCCCTGCTCTCTACTGCAGAGGCCGTTGTCACAGAGATCCCTAAAGAGGAGAAGGAGATGCCCGCAGGTGGCATGGGAGGAATGGGCGGTATGGGTGGAATGGGAGGAATGGGCTTCTAAACGGATTGCCGTGACTTGCTGTACAGACTCAAAGGCAGGAGGAGGGTGGTGGCTGATGAGGGACAAAAAAAACCTCCAAAAAAGCCGCACCCGCCTCCAGCAAACTTCGGCCACACTGACTGATGAAGGTGACGGAGCTGAAAACGGTCGGCCTCCCTCTCCCCTCCCCCCTCTCTTCTTCTGTTTGTGGAGGAATAAACTCTAATCCATTGTTCGTCTGCACAAAACCGCCGTTAGAGAAGAAGAAACTAACATAGCAAACACACAATGATGAAGCTCTGTATTACAGCAGAGTGTGATGAGAAAACATAGCCAGGATTGTCTGTTCTTTATTTTTGTCATGTTAATTCTTGTTTTTTTATATATTTTTTTTTTCTCTCAGATAAAATAATGTGAGGTTAAATCTGTCATTTGATTTAATTAAATAAGTTTTCTTACAGAACTTTGAGCTCTTTCTGTCTTTTCCCTTCTATGTCAGCCTGATTGGATATAGTGCCTGAAATACGAGTTTGAACATCACCAGAGGCCTGTTTAAAAATGAAACATTTAAATAATGTTTACTGAGGCTTTTAAAGCCTGACAGTCCTTGTCATGCATGCAGAATTGTGAATTTTCAGCCTTTTAAGGCTCACATTCATATTACAAACAGCTGATTGTTTTAAAGAGATGAAGAGTCATGAAGTCTGACTCAAGTTACAAACCAGTTTGGACCGTTCGAGGTCTCAGCCGCAAAGTCTAAATGTGAGAACCTTTGTCATTGTGCTGTTACACATTGACCTTCGTTTCACTCAAAGGTTCTGCTAAAGCAACTAAAAACGAGACTTTTACTGACAGAAAACACAGAAGGGGGTTCTGAGTAGAGGTGATTATCTCATGTTTTGTACGCTACAGACATTGTCTATGGTGATTCTTTTTTAATTTAATAAATTCACCTGTTCAGAAGTGTTGTAACTCAAATTTATTAAAACTGGAGCAGCAGCTTTATTTTATGCCCAGCTAATAAAGTTCCCATGTCATGCCTTGTGTCTTTTAAATATTTAAAGTAAAGAAGGTTAATTCTACACCTATGAAACAGCAGCTGAGGAAATAACTGCATCATTAAATCCAGTAATTAGCTGCTTTAAGACAGGTTTCATCCCAGTTCAAAATATTCAAACCTTGTAAGAATTACACAGGAATGGGAATCATGTTTTGCTATCCAGGATGAGGTAATCTAACAGTTTTTACCTGGATTTCAAAGAAAAAATGGATTAGGTTAAATGTATTTCACATTCTGTCACTAGAAGATTAAACTATAGCTATAATGTAGAACAGGGGTGTCCAAACTGCTGTCTGTTTTTAATTTGGCATGCAGAAAACTTTAAAAAAGAAAATGAAATGTGGGCATATTGGCACATAAGTACTGTGCTCCTTAATTTCAACATAAGGGGGCACTGCTGTTTTCTGCAAATAAACAGGAAGACAATTCATTTATGTGCTTTTTTATCATGATTAAATGAGACAACATACAGATAAAAACGCAATTATTAGCCTCTGTGAAAATTTCATTTTTTTTTATATTTCCCAAGTGCTGTTAAACAGAACAATGAACTTTTAACAGTGTTTCCAAACACCCTAGTTTTATTTTGGATGCTAACGTTATTTTACTTTGCCCACAGAAACAAACTTGTTCACACTCCCGGGGTCTAAATTATCATCCCTCTAATGGTAATCGTCAGTTGTGTCTCCTTTTTGCTTGGTAACAGCCTGCAGTCATTTGTTGTAGTTTTAGTCTCAGACTCGTCTCCTGAGGAATCCTAGACCATTCTTCTTTGGTCAATCTTTCAAGCTCCTCCAGATGTGATGGTCTTCTTGCCTGGACCTTGGTCTTCAGTTCACCCCACAGATTTTCAATGGGATTCAAGCCAGGGCTTTGTTCAGGCCAGTCAGTAACGTTTGCTTTGGTTTTCTGTAGGTAGTTCTTTACCAGGAGCCTTGGATGTTCAGGGTCATACAGTAGACCCAGACCCTGTTTAGCTGCTGACTGGCTGTGGTTTTCTTCTTAAATCTTCACATATCCTTCTTTCTTCATAATTCCCTCCACCAGAATCCCAGTTCCAGACTCACTGAAGCATCCCTACAGCACAATACTCCCACCACCGTGTTTCACTGTGAGGACGGTGTTCTTTGGGTCCAACTCTTCCCCCTTCTTTCTTAAAACATCACCAACATCTCTGTGGTCAAAGAGCTCTAGGTTGGTCTCATTGGACCAAAGGACATGCTCCAAAGATCAGAATCTTTCTCCAGGTTGTCCTTAGCAGACTAAACAGGCGTCTCTTCTGCAGAAGTGGACTTTTTCTTGGTCCATTCCTGTGCAGGGCTGTAGTAAGGATTTTCTTTGAGACTACATTTCACGGCTTGACTTGGGTCTTTAGACACATCTCTCATTAGTTTTCTTTCCAGTCTTAGAAATCTTTCTCTTCCTACCTCTGCCAGACTTGTTCAGTGACAGCTCAAACCCTTACTGAAGTTTTTAGACTCTGAGTAAATATGAAGATAACCCTCAGTTTAACCTGATTTTACAAGCTTTGAACATAAAGTTAAAGAGCATCATTGCACAACAGTGGTTTGTGCTATGATTAAAACAGAAAAGGTCAGTTCAGTGGTAATAATTTAGACCCTGGTAGTTTTTTGTTTTTGTGAAATAATGTAGTTTTCTTTATTCTTAATACACCGGTCACAGGTTTCATCCTGATCCTGGTGTTGTTTGATGCATGACATGTGTTCTCCCTCTTCTCAAATTTCCTCTCTCTCCATCTTACCTATCAAAATAAAAGCAAAAGCCAAGAAAATAATCTAAAGATAGAATTAAACTCTATCTGCAAACAAGGATGTTATTGATTTGATCAAATGCTCCAAAGAGCTGCTCCTTCTGCTGATTTGGTGATGAATAACAATATTGTCTTGAAGAAAAATGCAAATGTTGTGAAAAATTAATGTTATTTTAAAAGGGTTCCTTTCTTTATAACATACAGGACCTTTATATTTGATTTTGTGTCCATTGATCAATTTCTAATCGTTGTGTTTTGTGTTAAATCTCTGTAAGCTTATCTTTCAGGAGGCTCCTATTGTACAGCCAAACTCACTGTCCTTAAAAGTCCAAACTATAAACATCAAAGCAGATAAAAATAACTTTTGAACCTTGGTAGCAGTGACATTTCGTAACCTTATGACCACCCATCTGTTCACATGCAGCTTTCTATCTTTACCACTCATGTGATGACACTATTTCTGCTCACACAGGCAGTGAAGCCATGCTGTGTTATGCAATAATACACCAGAAAATCAAACAAAACACAGGAGGCATCTTTTTAGAAAAATACTTTATAAATCATGCAACTTTCTCAAGTCCAACACTTACACCACAAAGAGTCCTTTCCAATGAAATACAAACACATTTCTCTTTTTTGGATATTCAAACCAGTATTTACACTTAAAACTAAGTAATAAATATGTTAAAATGACTATAACATGAAATAAAAGATAAATATGCGGCCTGTAGGCAAAGAGGCACTCTGTGACGGCCTGAGGGATTAAAAGGAGTCGAAAAGATTTGAGATGTCTGACTCAGCGTCTGCACAGACATGGTTTAGGTCCTCTTATTGAAACTGGATTTTTTTCATGTTTGTATAGCTGCATTTTATTAAATAACTCCCACAGTACACTGCTGGTATTGCACACTTATGCTTCATAATTTTGACTCTCTATGTCCAGCATCGCTCCCTCTATAAAGCAGAGAAGAGAGCGTTTGTAACATTAGCAAGAAGAAAAACAGTAATCCTGCTGAGAAACAATGTAAAAATAAAGGTCCAGAGGATTTTAAAGGTTTTATGACTGTTGAGAGTGCATTTTGTCCAGCGATCTGCAGTCACTTTTGCATGTTTTCTTGCACTGATAAGCAGGATTTAGCCTCTGTTGTTTATTTTTGTAACATATTCTAAAAATTTGCAGCATGTGGAGGTAAAACTTAACATCTTAGAGAAGAGACTCTGTACATTAGCAGTTCCTCTGCTTTGATTTGTGCAATTATCAGTCGGTTAATGTAAAATGTCAGAGCCCTTCCTCTTATCACAACTACACAACATCCTCTAGCTTATCTTATCCTTTGCAAAAACCTGCTAAAAGTTTTCTTTACAAATGCTCCCTTTACTCCTGCAGCATTAAATTTGCCACATTTTCCTGCCTGTGTTTGTTTGTATTAAATTGCAGGTGATTTGCAATATATATACATAAAAAACATCCTTAAAATCCTTCTGATGTCTGAGCTCTGATGGAAGAGAAGTCCAGCCCCTCTGCTGTTGTTGCTTAGGTATTACATGGATGTCACATTGGAGGAAGTGGGATATAAATCTGCGTAAAAACTGAGTTAATGAATATTTTCTTATACAGGCCCGTCTATTTGTGCAAAAGACCACAAATCCCATGGTTGTTGGGATCACATCATGGTTTTCAGATATTCAAAAGATACACTCTATGGACTAAAGTATTTAGCCACACCTGTCATTGAATTCAGGTGTTTCAATCAGACCTGTTTCCACAGGTGTACAAAATCATCGCCTAGCCATGCAGTCTCCATTTACAAACGTTTGTGATCCTAAATAGTTGTTCTGAAGAGCTCAGTGACTTTCAGCGTGGTACTGTGATGGATGCCACCTTTGCAATAAGACAGTTGGTGGAATTTCATCCCTACTGGATTTTCAACAGTCAACTGTAAGTGATATTTTTAAAGGACACATATTTGAATACAACATCATTACAGTTGTGTTCTGACTGAGTGGTGACAAAAGTCATCACTATCAAAAACTGTCCCTAAAATCCCCATTAACCATGATTAATAAATAGGATGTTAATGTTGATTAAAAAACATGAATATTATTTTAACCCTAATTATGCAGCCCTGGTAATAACATAAGTTTTCAGGCCTGTTTTTGAAAAACAGCAATTAAATCACCTTTTTTAAAAAAATGTTTTTATGTTTTTATCTTGTCACTTCCTCATAATATGTGCAGAAAAAAACATGATGAAACAGAAAATAATTGGTTTAATGGCTGAAGATAGTCCTGTGGTTGGCTGGCTATCAGTCCAGGGTGTACCTCACCTCTCACTCATTGACTGCCAGGATTGGCTCCAGTTTCCTGTGACCCCAAATGAGTCAAATGGTATAGATACTGGATGGATTTTTTTACTCATATGGGTCCAGTCACGGTGAGAAATCTCACTCCCTAGCAATGTTTTCCACCTCCTCCTGAGGCATTCCCTGATAAGACAGGATATATAATCCCTCCAGGAAGCTCTGAGGGTCTCCTGGGGTGTCCTCTCAGTTGGATGTGCCTGAAAGAACTCAAAAAGGAAGCAACTAGGAGGCCGGTCCTGATCTGATGCACAAACCACCTCAACTGACTTGTTTTGATGCAAAGGAGTGGCAATAAAATTAAATGTCCTATACAGATTTTATCTAAAGGGAAGCAAATTGTGAAATTTTCAGTGTTTGATCCACACAGGAGAGGCCTGTTTTCATTCCAGCTCAAATCTCCTCTCCATGGGCTGTACTTTCACACATCTAAAATCTGTTTCAGTCCCACAGAAAAGCTCACATCTGTTCCTCTGTAGTTGTGAAAACCACGTCTGTCTTATTCCTAATGTTTAAAAGTTTTTTTTACCACTAAAGGCTCTGTTATTTTCCACATACACTGACAGGAATTTGTTTTTAGAAAACATACTCAGGCTGGAACTGCAGCTTTACAATTAAAGTTTCCCTCTACATGTTTCAGTGAAATGTTGGTTAGAAAAATACAACTAACAAATGAGTGAAGTTGATGTTTACAGATGTGATAATGTGACAGCATTGCTTAAAACTTGCAGAGTAATTCTATCACCAGGTAACAGATGGATGCAACAGACAGTTATGACACAGCGGTCAGTGTGTTGAAGCACCAAGGGTAACATGAGCAGATAAATCCACATTATTTATAAAAACATGAGATAGGAAAGGAAACTGCTGGGAATGAACTCGGTCATCGGTGTGAGAAAAGGCACTGCAGTTATCAGTTAGAAAGTCTCTTCTTTATCTCTTTTTTTCTCTCTGGCGTCAGGCTTTGTGTGTGTCTGTATGTGCAGCAGGGGGCGCTACGTGTGGTGAACCTCATGGAACATGAGCTCGCGTGGGATGGGAGTCTCAGCACCGTATACCTTGGAGGCGCGACGCTCAAACGCAGACACCATCTGCTTCACCACCTCATCGAAGAAGACGTGAGCGAGTTGGGAGTGCAAGAGAGAGCGAAACTCAAAGGAGATCTGAGGGAGGGAGAGGGAGGACGGAGTTAGCGGCTGAATGTCAGACCGTGTACGTCTGAGGGCCATGTATGTGAGTCTGAAACTGATCCAATGTGAAATACAACACCACAGCTGCAGACATGCCAAGCTCAGACACGGGGGAGAACGGACACGTGGAGGACACACAGAAGTTCAACCACACTCTTTAGCTCTTCTACATCCTCAAAATCATGGTTTCACATTCACTAGTACTCACAGCAAAATCCACGGTGCAGGTTCGAGGGTAACCTGGTAGGCCAGGACTGAAACGCCAAACTGTTTCCAGGTGGTTGAAGAGTTTAGCCTCAGAACAGGACGCCTAAAAAGAAAAGAAAAAAAAAACAAAACAATTTGACAAAGAAACTAAAGACTTCTTACAAATGATACTCAATACAACAGAGTAAGCAAGAGATAATAACTTTACAATAAAAACATTTTTTAAACATTTTTTAAGTGACATATAAATGAAAATGGTGCCTTGTGCCTTGAGGCTTGTCTAAGTGTGCAGTGGGAATTTGTACAACCCTACATTATTACTAACTACAACTACACAATTTAAGATACTCTAACATGTTTGCTGACTCAAATTTTAGAGTTACTTAGGTAAAATAACTGCTTTAATGTATCCTGGTTTGACTTTTCATGTTGTATTTTTTGTGTGTTTTTAAGTAGGGATGCACAAAATTATCTGCATGATTTCAGTTTTTGCAGATATAAAAATTTCTGCCCATATTTGCAACCAATATTTTGGCTATAAAATCTGCCTATATCAGCTGTAAATACCACTGTATGAACAAATGACTGTGTGAAGATTTAGGCTGGACCAACAGATCTATGTCAGCTAAGGTCTTTTCTTAATTCATCATCATTCCTTAAACTTTAGTATGTACTTCATTGTGTTTTAAGGACTGTGTCTAAGGCGTCTGCTAAAACTAATTTGTAAATATCAGCATAGCAGAAAGCGTACCAGCATGCTGGCAAAAATCCAATATCATGCATCCCTATTTTTAAGTATTTAATGTATTTTTGATATATGCATAACTTTCATATTCTAAGTATATTAGCACTGTGAATATAAAATGTGAGAAAATATAATGACCTGTTAAGAGATGTGGCTTTCAGCAGATGTTGCACCTCCAAACCAATCATGATGCATCTTTTGCCATAAAAATTTTTGCTCTGAGCTCCTCCAAAAGCCTCCCCTCTCACTCAATTTCCCCTCATCTAGGTGTATTTAAGGAATTGGAAGATCCTACATAATCATCTCTGATTTATGTGACTACCTACCTCTGGTTTAAGTTGATATTCATAGGTGTGGACACATAACAAGTAATTGTATGTAAGCCCTGATGAAGACCTCAATGGTCAAAACATGATTTTTAAATCATTTGGCCATTGAAATAAATTTTTTCTAAATAGTCCCTTCCTTAGTTTTATATTTAAGATGCTTGGAGTGTCTGGTTTCTCCTCACTATGATGTGTTAATTTTCCTGTTTTACAAGAGCACCAGTACTATTTTACATTTCTTCTACCACATAGATTTTGTGTTTGCATTCAAGTTGTTATTGTTGCGGCAGCAGTATGAGTTCAGCACTTGGAGTCCGAGATAAATTTCCCCTTGGGGATGATAAAGTGTATCACAATGGGCGGGCAGCCAGCCTTTGTCTTGAGGTATAGGTGATTTGAGATAATTTTCTCTTATTTGTCTTCTCTCCTGTTAATCAGCCTAATTACTGAGCAAACAGGACGATTTTCAAGTCACATCAGAATAGTCAGCCTCTCTCTACCAGGACTACTACTGTTCGTCTTTGACAAGTTTGACTGAGTTATATAATGTTTAAAAATGAAAGAATATCAAGTTAGTGATAAGATGCCTTTTATACATAACATAATTTTAGTACACATATACCATATGCCTCTTTGTCTGGGCCCTCTTCTGGGACCAGTTTACCTTTGGAGACCCTTCCAGGGAAGAATGCCCCTGAAAACACAGCTCCCAGGTTCACAGGGCCACAGTCTGATGATTAAAAGGGGGGTTTCTTTTCATCTTTCACAACTTTTATGGACTTTGTCAAATAGTTTTTGGTCTACTGATTTCTTTCAGCACAGATAAAGCTTTGCAATGCTGAAGTGTATTTTTTCTTTTTCTTTTAGTGTTTTGAGAGTAAAACTTGCCCAAACTCTGTGCAGTAAAAGCTGCCTACTTTTCATTTAAGTTAGCATTTTCAGGGTGTTCATAATGTTTACATAAAAGTTTTGGATGAAAAATATGCCTTCAAAAAGACCGACGTATTTGGCACACACAGGCTGAGTTGCAGTGTCTCACCTTGACCAGGTGGGGGCGCACAGTAGTAACCAGTGAGGTGTAGTTCTCCACCACAGGAGGGAAGCCCACCGTCAGTTTGGCCTTGCAGAATCCGGCTCTTTTGAACACAATATCTGACTTCTTACACCAGGGCACAAAGTGGCGGTAGTTTTCCACTCCGGCCACTACCTCATAGATCTCCTGCATGGAATACCTGAGGAGTCAAACAGAGGGGGGAAAAAAAAACATGAGCTCCCAGCATACACGTCAGGAAGTAGAAACAGGTCAGCACCAACTCTGACATAACACCGAACACTAAACACAGCTGGCACGGTACGAGATGATTGACCCAGTAAAAAGAAGAAGAAGAACTGGGTCAGAGAGGGAGAGGAGGAGAGAGTGGAAACAGAAAGAGGAAGAAAGAAAGGAGGGAAATAAAAGCTGCATATAAAACTAGATAACATATAGACAATAATAAAAGATAAAGAAACTTTCCAACGTTATATAAGTTCATTTCTCCAGCTGAGGGAAACTAGCTGCTGCTGTCTGAGTCTATTTATACAACAGATTAGTGATTATGACCTCTCCATGGAACAAAGAGGACATTCAGTGCGTCATACTGAGCCACTAACAGCATGCAGAGCTGCACACAGAGCAACAACTTTCATATTCAACCCCATGATTTACGAAACAAATTCTTTTATATGCATGCAATGTTTTTTTCTCTTTCAAGAACACTCTGACCATGATTGTGCACCATTATTACAATTTTTATTAACTTTACAATGATGTTTAGAGCATAAATTAAATGTTAAAAAGCTCATAAGCAGGTCTTAGTATATGCAAAAAACATGGATGATGTTGCAATGAAAAAACAACAACTTTTAAATAGTTGTAGAAGAGACAGTATTATCTCTCTGAGTTAGGAAGAAGTTTATCTTTCTGATGCAGTAACTTTGTTTATAATGCAGATAATGAACAGAAAACTTCAGGCCAAGTTTTAATGAAACTTGTGGTGAGTTCGGGGTCAGATAGGTTCATCTGGTTCACCAACAGAATGGTGCAACAAAAATAGGACGGCACAGATTGGTACCTTTCCCAGCTTTTGACAGAGACAACAAAGATAATTGCCAGCTGAACCAAACAGAGGGGCAATGTTTGGTGCAAATGCAGCATTTGATGGGTGCTGCATGGAAAAGGGAGAAAATACCATGATTAAGATGACATTCAACTCTTACAAATGCATATTTGGGGGGATAAAAAAGAGGAAATGAGCCACAAATTTACAAGAAAATACTGAGATTTTTTCAAATTATAAAACTGCAAATTAACAACAAATGAGCCAGAGAATATACAGCTTTTGTCTCGTAAATTTATGTCCTTCTTTCTTTTTTTAATGGTTGTAGGAGTAGACCCTAAAAAAGAAATAAGACAAAACAATCTGTAACAAATGACTAAGTGAGTAATTCTGCCATCCATATGGTCATTTTTAGTTTGCCTTGTGGGTGTGCATGATAACATGCAATCTTGTGATATTTTTGGCCTTTTCCTTTAGTATGTCACAGTCCATTCATCTTTCATGTGTTGGTAAGTAGCTGAAATATTTTAAGTTTTTAAGTCCATATATTATGTACAGCTTGGGTAAAGATTCTTCAGATAAATGCAGAACCATATTCAAACAGAATTCTTATTTCACTGGAAAAACTCTGAAGAAAGTATTTCTGGCACAGCTTTACTAACTGCATAAGTGCACGGAGAATAAATAAATCTTGGGGCAAACAGAATGCTCCTGCAACACCTGTAGTTCAGAGAACAACTTAATTAGACTGACATATTTCAGCTTGTAGCCGTAAGTGGGCTTGTTTAAGTGGGGATGCTGAATTTTGTAGTTCTGCAGATATCCGATATGCTAATATTTACCAATTCTGATATTTAAATGTAGTTCAGACCTAAACTTTCAGTCCTTTAAACACACTTCCAAGTATAAGAAATGATGATGAATACAGATTAATATAGGTTTTAAGTAGTTGCAGAATTAGTCATATCTGGCATTACAATATTTCATTTTTAAGCTAATATCTGCAGGTACCAATATCATGCCTACAATATAGTGCAGCCTTAATATTTAGCACATCTGCATTAATCATCATGCTGCTATGACTTCACATGCATGCCTTTACGGCCCGCCCACCAAGTGAGGGTACAGCTGTCTATGTAAACGCAAACTATTTTGTTGTTTAGTTTGAAAGATTTTTTGTTCCTTTAAGGCAGTGGCAGGACAGTGGAAAGAGAGCAAAATGGGAAAGAGAGAAGGGGAACTGACATGAAGGAAAGAAGCCACGGGCTCAATTTGACCTGGGCTGTCTAAGGTTTGACACGAGCTTTTATGCCTTTATTGTGATTGGATAGGACATTTGATAAAATTGGAAACAGGGTAAAAAGAGCTGGGAATTACATGCAGGAGAAGCGCCACAGGCTGGGTCTGAACCCAGGCTACCCACTTCAAGGGCAACAGCCTCTGCACGTGGAGCACACAGATAACTGCTAGGCTATCATCAGTCTGAGAAACAGGGATGTTTATCATAATTTCTCTCTAACATTTTATTAAGCACAAACTGAAATGGTTAGTGAGGACACTCAGGAGATAAATCAATGGAGAGATTCAGAAACTCTTGACTCACCCAATGATGCGTCTCTCCGAATACTCTTTCTTTTTGGAGAAGGAGTCGGCGAGGTTGAAGAAGGTGCGGGCAGGCAACGTGACACTCCGGCTCGGCATGGTGGCACCAATCAATGGAGGTACACGAGTCATCAGGATCCCACATGATGACAGGTATCTGATCACAAAACAAACAAGAAGTGGGTCAGAAAAGCAAAGTGAGGTTATGAATCAATACAGTGAGCTGTAGCAGCCATGTATACCTTTATTGACAGTTTCTCACCTGTGTGTCTAGACTGTACAGACCTATAGGTCAATAATATTTACATGTACAATGTAAACAAGCACAGACAGAGAAAAGACACTGATTTGTTTCAATAATCTTAGGACAATTGGTTTTAAAAGTCTGTTGACCCTTGAATCTTTTTCCCAGGCGGACTCAAGCATGACAGAAACTGTTGCATTGATTTCTAATTAACAGCATCGACATTAAGCTCTGCCTTAAACATCTTTCAATACCTGGGAAGTAACAAGCAACCACAAAAGCCTTTAGTTCTGGGAAACAAGTCTACATGGAAAAGTCTTCATGCAGCTCCTGCCAAACATTGGTCTTTGAAATAAAACAGGTCACACACGTACATAGGTACAACAAAATATGGAACAAGGTCAATGACTTCAAATGTACCGCAAGCTTTGGTGACCTATAAATACTGTACAGCCATCCCACATATGTATGTCTGCAATCATAAATATGTTACTTCCTTAATTAGTAAACTTTCTTCAAATAACAGATCTTCTCTATGATACATATATACATTATCATTAAGATCAATACAAAAACCATAATTAGTTGTGAAAATATCCAATTCCGTTGCTTGTTCAACCCCTTTTTATGACTCTTTGCCTCCATTTCTGTCCATGTGCTTTTAGTGTGTGTGCAATTAAAATTTGCAGATATAGGTCAGAAAGTTGGCAGAGTAACTCTTTCACTAACCTCCTAACACAATAAAGAATAACAATGTTCCAGAGAGAAAATACAATTAATACTCAAGCCTCCTGATGGCAAAGACTGATGTGAGATGCATGAGTTGTTTACATTTTTTTTAAAGATAGTTTTTTGGGGCTTTTTGCCTTTATTTGATAGGACAGCTAAAGAGCCAAAGGGCAAAATTGTCACAGATTTACAGATATTCTCAGTTTAGCCACTGTGATTACCAATAATTTAATACATTTTAAATAGCCTAAATCCTCCTGCTGTTATTTCACTCCAAATCCCTTTTTAATCAATTTTTTCTTACTAAAAAATACAACTTAAAAAGAAGTGACTCAAAACAAGTTTTCTTTACTTTCATCTATGAAATTTAAAAATGTATACTGAATTTTCCTTTTGGGATTAACTGTAAAATCATCTTTAAAAGTCTTTAAAGTGCATTATGTTATTTCAGGGGGTACTTAGGAGTAACATGAGGAATAACAATATTGTATTTTATTGTATAACATCAATATTAAGTATAAAATGTATACAGTTTGTTAACTCTCTCTGTACAAACAACAGAGGCATCATAGGAACAATTATATTAGAAACATTCTATATTAAATCCTATATTAATATTTATATTGTTGACTGGGCTTTATTCTAAAACTGGTCTTAATGTTTGTTCAAAATTGACTTTAACCTGTCCAGCAAGCCAATGCTGAAATGATCTAAATGTTTCTCATTCTTACGCTGCACTTCTGACCAGTCCATCCTGTATTTGTCCAGGAAAAGCCTTTCCAGTGAGGAAGGGACCAGTGAAGGAAGTCCAGGAAAAAATCTAGATTTTCATGATCAAAATCTAAATTTTCCATAAATATGATTCATCATCCAGGTCTAGTTCAAGGCATCAGCATCCTACACTTAAGCCCTCTCTCTAATCAAAAGTAGAAAAACAAGGGTCTAAGACTAGTGCAACTTTAACAGGAAGGCAAGATCCAGTACAAACAAGGCTCTTGAACGTGTTTTCTTTAACCATATACCTGTAAGGTCTGAGAAGCTGCTCTCATTATTTTAAATGTTTTTTATGCTCTGTAATGCCACAGAAGTAAATACTGTGGCAACAAAACAGTCTATGACTGTATGTGTGCAATCAAAACAAAATAAAATTCAAAATATAAAGACTAGTGACAGTGAGCAACAACTAGGTTCCCATGTGGGCTAACAATAATGACAAAGGAAGTTCACAGTATTGTTCTGTCAATCTAAGATACTTTTTTGAGCCACAGTGTTCTTCCTTTCACTGAATTCAAGAACATTCATAGAGTAAAATATTCACTTAACGTAGATGTCCACTCAGATGCTCTGTTTTGTCTGGCTTTATACAGTAAATTTGATGTATTATTGGTCAGAAAACCCCCTACAGTCTGCTGTTTATTGATCTTAAAGTTGTTGAGTTATTTGCCAATTTAAAATCTATGTTTTCAATATTTACTAATATGATTTCAAAACAAATGCACCACTCATCAGGAGTTAAAGTGATCTGATCCTCTCTGACACCATGAATGAGGAGGATTGTATTCACCCTTGAAGTGTAAAACCTGGCCAGTAACTTCACAGACGTCATTAACATTAAGCCACTGTGTCTGCCCACTACTTGGTATTTGTCCGACTGTTTGATTTGTACACTGTGCCCAGCTGTCATCCGTAACACCTGCGGGAGCCAGTTCCACGATGTCCCTGGCACCGGATGGTTTGGATGCACAACAGCACTCTGTGCAGATTTAACCAGCCATTACGTAACCTGTTAATGTGCTGGGACAAGAATATCAATGTCACCATTACCTTAAAGCCACAAAAGCTACTCAGTACTTCACATGACGTGCGTGCAACCTTTAAACTCCAGCTCTGGTACAGGTCACTTCAAAGATAGCCCACTCACTACTACCTGAAATGTGATACAGCTAACACATGGCGCTGACCTCAAACTGCCAAGTCCATGCAGATATGGAGGGTCATGGCTGAGTTATTGGATTTAAGAGCAAAGAAAAAGAAGGCCGTGCATGTTTGATCCTCAACATCGTGTGGAAGCAGAACAAAACCAGAGTCAAATCACATGGACAAAAAGGTAATTTGCACACCAAATTATGCAAGCTCTAACATAATAAACAATGTGACACTTTGAGCATCCAAAAGAGGAAAATGTTAGGTCATATTTACACTCTTGAGAGCTTGCTATATTCAGCATTCAGTGAATTATATTCATTTTCCAAGAGAAACTAATTTAGGTTATCTGACCCCTTCCCTAACATTGCTCCATAGTCTAACTCAGACTTCAGCAGTGTCTCCTGTTATGAAAGAGATGGCAAAGGTCTTATCTTTCCTAAAACCTGCTGCATCTGCTGACACTGTTACATACTTTTCCCTTGTAGAACTTTAAACCAGAGACAGAATAGGATTTCCAGAGATGATGCAAAACATCATGCCAGGGAATCCGGTGTTGCAAGTGAAAAGACTTGGACATGTCCATAACTTATCCCATGACTTAACTTGTCATAGGAGTGAAGTACATCTACAGCTAGACTGTCAACAAATCTCTGTAGGTCAATTTAAAACCTATGAAACTGTCTTGTGACCATGCTCTTTTCTTAATTACCTATACTTCATATGTATTTTTCAGTAGGAGATTCAGCTAGGTGCTCTGCCTTTCTTTTGAGTCCAAAAGAGACATGTTTCAGCCACTTTTATGTCTGTGCTAGACTATGACAATGCCTTACACATGCATGGCTTGTATCAACGATTACAAGCTTTAAACACTGTTCATCATGGAGCTTTGAGCAGAGATGCACTGATTATGAAAAAGGGTGGAAAAGGGGGCTGACAATGATTCAGATTCTTTTTCCTCACATCTTTAGGTGAAACACGCCTGTAAGTCAACATTTCCTCTCATGTTTGACCATGAAATAGATTAGAGTATGTCCAATAGCTGATTCCTTGGCCTAGTAAAAGTGTCTTACTTGGTTCAGGAGTAAGATACACCTGCTGCATCAACAAACATCAACTTGATTGGATACATCTCATAAACATTAGATATATCTATATCTGTTCATGCCACATTATTTACCAAAGGCTGATGTTTAAAAACATGGTCAATATCCACCTGTACTGATGTTAAACTGATGCATTAATACATCCCTGGCTTCAAGGTTGTCAATTATTTAAAATCCATCATCTATCACTGTTTGTTGTATGAACATGTTGGATGGTCCTCTTTGTCCATAAGCTGCCAAAAATGAACAATTTCAGAAAAAAATAAAGTTGTGATTATTTTGAGTCATTGTCAGATTTGATTGAATTTCTGAAAGGGAAGGAATGACTATTGTATTGCCATTCTCATTTTTAATAAGAAAACTGCTCCTTAGTGTCTCATTTCTAGGGGTGCATGATAACTATAGGGCCGATAGTTATCGGGCCGATAACAGGAAATTATTACGTCATTCTTATCGGTCCGATATCATTACGACGAGCCCCGATAACATTTATATTTTTGTCAGCACGGCAGTGCTAGCATTTGTTTTCTTTCTCAGGAGACTACACATTCCGAAACAGCAGGTGGCGCCGCAGTACAAGACCTCCTATTAAAGCACCAAAGAAGAAGAGAAAGTAGCAGCGCCTGTGCTAAAATGCTAACAACACGGTGGCGTTATTCAGTATTTACGGGGAGGATAACACGACCGTGTGTGTAGAATTTGCCCTGCAAAGGTCGCAAAGAGTAGAAAGAAGTCCCCGACGGATCTTATAAGTCACTTAAGAGTCATCATCCTAACGACGTTAAAACGAAGCGACAGCAGCCACTAACCTCAGCCGCGGGCATTAGCAGGAATTGAAAACTGCAAGAGCCAAAAGGCCCAACGTTATAATAACAAAATCAGTGTGGCAGTCTCCTGATCCATCGCTGCTTTCAGAGGCGTGTACCTGCCTGCTCTGTTTGACGTGGTTTCATTCAGTCTGATCGACGTTATGAACAGAAGTTAGCCACAGACCACGGTGGACTTTACATTCTTAACCTATCTCTGATATGACTTATGTCAGTGCATATTCCTAATCTTTATGTAAAACACCAGCTTGCTTTTATTCTGGCTTAAGCAAAAAAAAAAAAAAAAAAAAAAACAGACCCCTAAATATCTCCATTTGTTAAGCGTAACAGCCTGTTATCATTTGGTTTTATGGAGGAAAACCGTCTGTCGGTTGTTTGTGTATGTTGTACTTGGTACACAAATGTTTAACTAAAAAAAGTTAACTGTAATAACAGTTATAAAGACAGAATAGTTCTTTGTTTTTTGAAAAACACAAGTGATATTAGTTAAAATTAGTTATAAATATCTTTTCTCACTACATATTAACCCCTTCTTACCCCCAGACGTGCATAAACACATCAAATAAACTTCTTTTGTTAAATCAACAATTGAAAAAAATATATCGGTTATTATCGGCCATCAGGAGGAGGAAATTACCGGTTATCGGTATCGGTTCAGAAAAATAGTTATCGTGCATCACTACTCATTTCCCTTTAAAACCCTCACAGACAGCTCAGTAACAAGTCAGAAGTCATCTGCACCTTGTATTTGCTTTAAGACCCATAACAAGTTATTTCTTCTGTGATCAGGTTCATGTTAAAGTCTTCAATATACCCATAAAGCAGGTTTGTATCTCGTCAGGATGTCAAAAATCATAAAGTTAAGAAAGACAAAAAAACAAGATAACATAAAAACAGAATACAAAAAGGTGTCATTTTAAAATGCCCTAAAATGGTTGCAATTATTGATAAGAATTAGGAATTCTAATCTTTTGACAGTCCTAAAATATACTTATGGATAAAAGTACCCTGTAATCTGTTTAGATGTTGAATAGATGAGGACTGGTCAAGCTGAGCACATTAAAAAAATTCTGCTTCTATGTTCAAGTTTCATCTTTATGATTAAAATGGCGTTTTATTGTCAATTTTGACAATACTATTAGACTCTTGGGCCATATGGTTTATTTATACATTCATACAACTACAATAAATCGCAGTACATGCTATAAAAGCTGCAATTAAAGTATGAGAGTCGACTTATTGGATTTAAACGCCAAGTTTTAGACTGTTTATGTCTAACTTTGGGTATTTAAAGGGTTTATTAGGATGTAATATTACTGACAGTACTGAAATATGCAGAACTGCAACGTTAGTAAGCTAGTTATAGCAGTTTTCAGCCCCTGGTGTATTGTAGCTGTCGCGTTTGCTAGTTTTCAAGGCTAATAATAAGGCAGAGTTCAAGCACAGTAAGACAGGATGCCATTTTCAAGCTTTTTTGCTTTCACTACATACGGTTACGATAAGCAGGGAGATCTTTAGAGCCGAAGCTACATAGGTTAGCTGTGTCTTTGTTAAAGGTGTGTCTTTTCTTAAATTTTCCATGTTTAGTCGAGATATAAAAGCTTGTTTACCTTAAATTGTTCCTAGTCTGTACTTCCCGGCTGGTCGTTGAAGGTAACTGTTTAATGCACTCGGCTACTTTTCTCAGGCTCCGGCTGCCCCTCGCCATCGTCCCTTCTTTGACGGATTTCTCCACTCGCTTCACTTGCTAATGCCAAAACTGACAGGCGTCACTACCCACAGATTTGTCCCGCCCCTAGCGTGACGTATGCCTTCTAAATCGCTCTGTCATTGGATAACCTACATTCGCTGCGGATTTGCATTGGCCGGTCCCGTAGTTCGTCAATTGAAAGTTATGACGTGCATGCCACGGGCGTGCATGAACTTGCACGCGCAGGAATGTCACGAGATGCATTGGCTCGGGTTGCTGTGTGATACCAAAACTGAAGGTTCAGTGAACTGTAAGGTTATTCACAAACCCACAGTAAGGTCATCACTGTAACATTTAAGTATTTCAGCTCTGTATTTTCAGCTACAATCACTATTAATGTTTTCAAAGAAATATTTTAACGGCCATTTTAATTCCGCAGCACACAACCTACATTTTACAATCATTCGTTTTAATCTTAGCAGTTTTTCATCAACTGTTTGGGTTTTAATGGCTTTTCATTCTCAAATACATCGCATTTCAATGTGCTGCTATTTCCCTTTGTCATTATGTTTTATTGCCTTGCTTATTATGTGATGTTTAGTTTATTTGGCAACTTAAGGCAAAGAAAGTTTATAAACAGAGCATACTTCATACCCAAAGCAATTCAGTGTGCTTTACAGAGTTATAATACACACATTATTTATAACAAAAGCATTACATGAAAGCAACAAGACTAGTGATCCACCAGTGCCACATTTTTCCAGACCAAGTACAAGTATACTTACATTTGGATATACTCTGATACCAAATACAAATATAAATACTTAACAATACCATATCTGTTCTTAAAATTATTTCAAAGTTTGCTTTATTTTCATCAGATTGAGAGTTTCTGTTGTCTTCATTCATGGTATTTCCAAACTGCAGACATATAAGTAATAAAAATACATTGGCAAAGTTTCTAGAAGCAAAAAATAAAATCTTAGAAAACAAGATAAATCACAGTATCCTCAAACTAGGTACCTGCTTTATATGTTATTCAGTGTTATACTGCTTGTCTCTGACCACAGTCTCACTTTCCCAACAGGCAGTAGGGCACACCTGGTACCCTCCTCAAGGCCAATTCTGTTTGGTCCAAGTACCTTTGTGTTATTGTACTTGTATCATCTTTGAAACAAATAGTAGCATAGGCTCAATTTATTTGGTCAGTTTGGAAAACTTTAACTGTCATGACTGTTATGTGCAAAATGAATGTTACACTCCCCTTTGAATACTGAATAAAAGCTTTTTAAGGTGGCCACATTTTCCATTAGGAGGTTTAGGAATTTTGTGTTTAAAGTGATTCACTAAACAAAAGTATGGGTCACAAATGAGCTGTATGTGTGAGTTGAAGGGTCAAAATTCCCTCAGAATCAGGCTAAAATAAGGTAGGAAGTGTAGTGGCTCCTCACACAGACTCACCCATTGGTCTTGCTTTCTGTCAGACAATTCACTCCAAAACGGCCTTGTCAGGCACAGTCATAAGATGCCCTTTTGTAGAGGTACTGTTTCATGCTTCAACACTTCATTAGCTCTAAGTGAAATAAGGGGCAGACTCAGGATGTTTGAGAGGCAAAAAAGGTAAAAAAAGAAAAAAAAGGAGAAGAAGAAAAAAAAGGCACCTGATGTTTGTGGTGGGGCACCCGCAACAAAAAAGTTTAAAATAAATAGTTACAAACCTGGATAAGATTTAACATTTACACTATTGCATCTATAAGAACTCTGCAGACGAGGGACTAAAAATTATTTAACCAATGATTTCACAAAGATGCAAACGGCTGGAAGTAAACCCTGAAGGGCATTTTATCACTTATTGTTCACTGGAAGGGCAGCATGGAGGGTAATTCATCAGTTATTGTCAATTTAAAAGGCAACCTTGAGTGCACTTTATCAATTTTTGTCAACACAGAGAGCACTTTAAAGGGCACTTTATTATGTTAATCTATCCATAGAGGCATCAGGGAGGCACTTTCACTGCAATTCTTCAAACATTTGAGTCCAACAGAGGACGAAATGCTTCAACATCAGTTTGTTATTTATACTGATTTTTATTTTTTTTATTTTTTATGAAGAAGAAGAAGAAGAATTTTTATCTGTAAACTTGCTTCTCCTAAGCTTTTAGAAACTGTTATGTAGGGAGGGCTATTATTGTGTCAGTAAAAGTGAATTAAACCAATAACAAGCTCAGAGGAATGTGGTGTTCTGAATTAATAATCCATATGAAGAAGTTAAGAATTTATTATACATTTTTACTAAATTTTCAAATACAGGTTTACTGTTTATTCTTTTAACTATTTGGTTACTTTCAGACCACAATTTTTAATTGAAAAAAACGATAACATTGTTCAATTAACTAATAAACTTGTGAATAAATTAACTTTTTATAATCTATTACCAGAAAAAGTGATTCGTTTTGTTGACAAAAACTGTTTTCTCTTTGTAAACAATTGAAATTTACTCGAACTTTGGACTAATGAAAATTCTTTTGATCATTCAAACAATGTGTTAAGTAAATTATCTGTAAACTGATCTGAGAACAGCTACAAAGGGACGGAAGTCTACATCAACACACTTCCGGTTTCAGTGTTGAACAACCAGCACCAAAATGGCGAAGATCGCCAAAACGCACGAAGGTAAATAAATATTAAATGTTTGAAATGTCCTACATTATCTATCGACTCAGTTTAGTATACTATGTCATAAACGGGATTTAGTTTAATTTGCAGAGTCGAGAGCACATACATTCAGCTAAATGTTTAGTTTTAACAGCAGGAGTAGCAGGCCACGATACGACGCAACGCGGCCGGGTTAGATAATGGCGCTGGTGGCTAGCATTTGAGTTAGCAACCGTTAACTTGCATGACTGACCGCATTTTGGGTGTTTCGATGTTATTGCTGGCCATTGTCACCCCAAGATATCGACGCCTGTTACATGCACGTTCAAAAATGCTTTTGTGTATACATTTGCTTCGGAAAGTGCCATTTCCAGGTGCTATGAATATGATAGTGTCCTCATATGGCTAACCTGGTTAGCAGTAGCTTCAGTTAACATCACCAAACGTTCACACAACGGTGTACGGTGCAGCTATTAGCGTGTTGGATCTGTTTATCGTCTTCAACTGCATTTTGAGCGTTCTTGATTCAAAATAAATCAACTGCACAATATTTGAACAAATGTTCTGCTACACTTAAATTGTCCAATGTAGATTTCAAACTTTCTCTGTTCTTCACTCTTGTTTCTATATCCAATGTTTCTTAAGCTTATTTGTAAACATATAATATTAAATATTGTATTGTCGTGATTAAATTACAATATGAATGTAGTCAGCAGAAAGATCACCCGCGTCATGATCGCGGCAACCGAAACAAATGCCCTTAACTCCCAATATGGGAATAAATACTGTTTTTAGGTACAGAGAAATGCAGTGAAACTCTAGCATATTGTTTAATTTGCACAAATTCATAGACAAAGTCTTGTCCTAAGGCACACCATTTCTATATCAATACAAAATGGCCCCCTTTTTTATCAGGGTACAGCAACTAAAGTTTTTGTGTAGTTGAGGTAATGCATGAATGTTCAGATTTCCATGGCACACCTGGACTTGCCTCATACCATTGAGAACCACTGTTTTAATTTATCTGTTTAAAAATCATTTTGGAGTTTTATTGCCAATTACATTCCTTCAAACAAGGAATTTGTCTAGGTATTTGGTACAAACAATTAACATAAAAGAAGAGGAAGCTTGAAACTTAAGTAGATTATTATAGAAAAAAGAAATATGAAATTCAATAAAAACATCACAAAAGTGTGCAAAGGAGTCAAAAGGAAAACCTATACTGATGTTCAGGTATATTAGTAATGAACTTATAGTGCGGTTTCTAAATTAATATAACACACAATGTGCAGTTGTAAACGAAAGAAGTACAGTGTCTGTTAAAACATTAGAACATGATTGATTTTTGTCTGCCAATTCTGGAGTTAAGTGAGTTTGTTTGATTAAGTTAGAGTTTGTTTTACTTTCCCAAATGATTTGCAGTCTGCTCTACTTTTGTCATCCTCATGTATGCTGAAACATCAGTAAACTGGCTCCAGCTTTGCCTTACTGCTCAAACAAAGACTTAACATCATGCTGTAAAATGATATTGAGTGCAGCAGTACTGGCAATGTTTGACGAGTATGAATACTCAGGCTTGTATCAGAATTCTAGCATCACAGTTTTCATATCCCCTTCTTGCTTAGCTGTGTATTGCTCTTGGAGTCATTATTTGTATGTATGGTGCTCTTCAAGTAATCTTATTTTGTTTTGCCAAGATATTGAGGCTCAGATCCTGGAGATCCAGGGGATGAAGGCCAACCTGCTGGAGGAAGGAGATCAGGGAGTTGGCCTTGATTCCACTGGATTTTATGACCAGGAGATCTATGGTGGCAGCGACAGTCGTTTTGCCGGATATGTCACCTCCATTGCAGCAAATGAACAGGAGGACGTAAGTATTATCACAAGAAGTTATTTTGCATTTTTTTCCATGTCACACTTTGGGGCTTGATTGCTCCACTTTGTCTGTTGCATATGAGCTAGGAGAGCCTTGCCGTCTTGGCAAGATTTGACTAGACTCCTTTTTCCCTTTCTTTCTTCAGGATGATGAAGAAGATTCATCAACAAGCCTACTGGGACAGAAGAAGCCTGGGTACCATGCACCAGTGGCGATTCTCAATGCCATTCCTCAGTCAGACGAGCAAGTGTGTACCTTTTTTTTCTTTGTGTCAGTTTTGATCTTTGTACTCTGTTTTGGATTTAAAAATATACTCACACTAGGGGTGCACGGTATATGAGGTAGATGGTATAAACGATATAGATTTGGACTCTACCGACCAGTTGCGATAACTCTTGTGGATGACGCCATCGTATCTGCTTCAGTGTGACAATGGCTTCAATCACAGAGACCACGGAGCAGGAGGAGCTGGTTAAAAAAAACGGTGCTACATAGACGTGGGCAGTAAACTGGTATTAATACTGTCCCAAAGCTGGCGGAGAGAGTGAGTTGTGACACACAGCTCAGGCTGAGTCTAGTCAATAGCACATTTAGCTCTAGCATTACATGTAGCCAGGTAACTAACCGAATGTCAAGGACTCTTGCTGCTGTGACCAGGCACAGTTAGCAGGAAAAAACGTGTTTTTTCCTCTCAAAGTCTGACGGCTATACAGCAACAAAGTCAGTGTGCTGTCTCTGTCAGCCTGCCTGGGGCTGTAACACAAGCTAAGTGCTGCTTTGGCTGGTCTCAGAGCCCAGCACTGCAGCTCTTCCTCTTACAACGGCATGAACAACCATTTAAAAGTCTATTTTAACTTATGACTTTCTTTTCTAAGTCCACAGTGAGTCAAAGATCCAGGCTGCGATGTTAAATGAGGTCAGAAAAGCTGCTGTAAACTAGCCATATTCTCCGGTACAGCAGCCAAAGCTAAGCTAACTCAATGCTAAACACAATACTTCCGCCAAGCTCTTTTATTGTGAATGCCTTCACTAGGAAACGTGTTCAAGTCATTAGCAGCTTAACACACCTCATCAGGTTAGAGATGAAATGCAAAACTTAGAGTGCAGTTAGAAGTAAACCTAGAGAGACTTAAAAAATGAACATGTTTTCTTTGTTCCTATATTTAGAGATAAATTGAGTATGCCATCAAAGGCTTGTTTTAAGGGGAGAATTTGGATTAAAAAGCATAATCTCTTTTTAATTTTGTAATACCGTGATATAATACCGTTATCGTCAAAGGCAAGAAAAATACTGTGATATGATTTTTAGGCCATATTTCCCAGGTCTAACTCGCACCTTTTTTTGTTTGGCAGTATGACCCCTTTGCAGAACATCGTCCTCAGAAGATTGCAGAGCGTGAAGATGAATACAAAGCCAGGCGCAGACAGATGATCATCTCACCTGAGCGTCTTGACCCTTTTGCAGACGGTAAATTTTGCTATTTTTTCTCTTCATTCTTCCCATTTCCTCCCCCTTTTTTCACGGTTCACTCTATTGTGACACCTCCATGACTACCAATGGTTTAATGCCCATAGTTATGCTGTTCAACCCTTCGACCACAATACAATAGCTTGCCTCCCAGACTTGATACCTTCCCTGTGGTCAATCCTTTGTGGTCTAAGAACATTTTCTATGATTCTACTTGTATCAACTTTGCCACAAATGTTAGTGTGGGCTCGAGTTATTTGGATGGATGTGGTTTGGAAGATTATTATAGTTATGATTGCTGCATACAAAATGAACGTTTTTGCTCAAGCCTATGAAATGAAGTCCTGGTGGGGTTGCCACACGTTTCAGTGGGAGAGGTGGTTAGGTGTTTTGATGTTCACGGGGGGTATTTCACCTAATGAACGTGGGTCGCAGATGGTTTGTGTGTGAGTCGAAGGGTTAACAATCCCATCTGAGCACCAGGCTAGATTATGATTGAAAATGCAGTGATTTCATGACAAAGATTGTGAAAAAGGTGATGGGAATTTCATGATTTTGGCTATGGTGTAATTCACCTGGCATTAAACTATGCTTTGCCATTCTGAGATTAAAACCTAATAAATATGAGGTATTAGACACATCATTAGATCCCCAGGCAGTCCGAGGAGATAGCCTTAGAGTTCTATAAAAATGTTTTGGTACGAAAATTGAAAAAAAAAAGGTTGGTTTGGTCTCCCAGTTGTGCTCAGTCCAAGCAAACATTCAGCTCTGTGATAGTTAAATTAACCCAGTTGGCTTACCTTGCTGTAAATTAAGCAGGTCATTAGGCCTCATCACAGGACAGAGAATTACCATTAAGTTATAATTAGATATGCACCGATTGAGCAGAAAGCAGAGTAGCATTTTGGGCACTGGTAATCAATGGATCCTCTTGAAACCACAAAGATTGTTGGCTAAGGCCACAAACAAGCTGAGGGCCAGGCATGTATAAGTCTGCATGCAATGGACAAATTAAGTAGTCACCAACAAATTAATTTTTTGTGCAATACATAAATTGCACAAAAAAATAATTTTTTGTGCAATACATAAATTGCTCAAGCTGAAGAGAGTGAAACCATTAATTACTTTTACTCTTATTTTGATGTAATTTATTTCTAAGTAACATTTGACAACAGACGGTTTTAAGAGTTAGGTCAGGAATTGGAGCATGTGCTGGTTTGACACTTTGCCAGGCCAACCATGGTCATGTATTGTGTTTAAAATTTCCACTAATGTATTATTTTAAAAGATCATTTAATTTCTTTTAGTTTTATTCACATTTGAATAAATATACTCCAGAAATGTTGGTATAAAATACACCAGAAAACAAAGAATTAAGGCATTGAAATGCATTGAATCTTCTGGTGGAGATTTGTTTGAGTGAAAGAGGTCACTGGTCTGCAGTTTTGGAGGATTTTTTTAAGATGGTAAATTATCAGTGAATGCCTATTCAGAGTCTAAAATGCTATTTTCATCAAAGAAAGTCAGAAGTCTGATGCTCGTTGAGCTAAGTTGTTAGTGGCCATAGTCCTCAGTGCCCTGGATGCAGTTTGAAGTCTCAGTCTCAGAGAGGAGATGGGTCATGCATTTTTGGTGTATGTCTTTCCCTGCTGTCTCTCCCAATTTCCAATCTCTCTTTAGTTGTCCTATCTATCAAAGACAAAAGTCCAACAACTGTTTAAAAGTGCACCAAATATTTGTTTTTTGCTCTTTATTATAGTTATTTTAAAGAAAGAAAATGTGAGCTGGGGAGGAAAATGGATATCAGCAGCTTGGACCTTGAAAAAAATCAGAAATTGGATCAGTTGAAGAATTTGCGATCGGTGCATCTCTAGTTATATCTTACTTTTAGGTGAGGCTAGATTTTTTTAGTTTTCAAACTTTCAGGATAACTTTTTCAGACATATTAGTTTATAATAAACCCTTTTCTTAAGTTTTGTAAGCTTTAAGACTTTGATTTGATAAGACGTTATTAGAGTCAGAAAAGACACACTCAACAGACTATATTATAGACCAGTTAGTTTATCTTTGTCTCCATTTTATTGCATCTTCACTCCCCCAACGACATGAGCTAAATGACCTGAGTGTATCAGGTCTGGTCTAGTTAGGGCTTATCTGAAGCCTGCATGTAGAGAGAGCTCTTTGTACAAAGTTGTTGTGTCAATATATTTTTATTTTACAACTCTCTCTGTAAAATAGAAATATGTTAACAAGAAAAAATGTGTACAACAATACCACAGGCCCATACTAACTGTCCTTAATTTCTCTCCTACAGCAGTACTGCTTTGCCAGTCCTGTACTGCACTCTGTTAAGGGTGCAGCAACTCATCCTGTGTAGGTTATGGGGATCACAGAGATCTATGCACTTGACAGTTTGGTCAGGGTCCACTAGCTGCTTGTTTGGGGGGAATCGGACACAGCCCTTCTACAATAAACCCCTCCCCTTCAATTTTAGCTAAATTATTGAGGCATTCACATTGGACATTCATTGGCCAAATGTTTCACATCCTATTTTTGCCTTTCTCATTAGTTACCTATTCTTGAAATTCAAGACCTATATCTATAATTGATTTGTAATTATCAGCCTGCCTGTTGAGATTTACTTACTTGCCTCATTTAGATGCAAAAATACATACTTCTGTACTATATATCGATGTAATTCTTAGCCTGGAAATCTGACTTTATTGCTAGTTTAAATTAAGGGGAATGTAGACAACAGGGTCACATGTGATTTTTGTCAAGTTTTATGATAATACCCAAGAAGATTATTTCTGTTTTTTTTTTTTTTTTGAGTGCAATGAATCAATGATGCAACCCAGGTGGTATACTGTTGTGTGTGAGTTCAAACCCTTTTCCAAAGTGTTACTAATGGTAAAGAGAAATTTTCTAGGCTTCTTTTCTGCCGGTTGAAGTCTGACTGCAGAAGGACCCTTGGCACTGAAAGTGTACGTATTCTGAAGAGCACAGCCCAGGACCCCTGCATCAGTGATGGCTATAACTTCTTAATCCACTTAAAGAAAGCACCACAAACTCAGCTCTTCTCTCTATGTATCTGCTTGTTTTTCATTAGAATGCTATGACTGTATGTAAGAAAGTCAAATGTATATTTGTATGTAATTTAGAAGGACTTTGTTTTGTGATTGATATGTTTATTTAAAAAGAAAAATAAAGAATGTAAGTTAATTTGTTGGTATAAAAAATTGAGTCAGGGTTAGCTGGCTGTGTTTGTGCTTGCTGTGTTTGTATAAAGTGGGGTCTCTGGAGTGTGTACTGATGATTGTCCTTTCTTCTTGTTGGTGCTCTTTCGCGCAGGGGGCAAAACGCCGGATCCCAAGCTGCAGGTCAGATCATACGTGGACGTCATGTTGGAGCAAAACCTGTCCAAAGAGGAGGTAAGCAACATTAAATCAAAATGACAGACAAACTTGAGACATTTCCATCAAAAACTCTTAATGCAGAAAATACTTGGTTGATTTCCTGTACTTTTTTGGCATTGAAGAGCTAGAACAGTCTCAAATTAAAAATAAAACTTTCTATGTATAGTTGCATTATTTATCCTAACTCCTGTTTTTTTTGTTAACAGAGGGAGATTCGTCAGCAGCTGGCAGAGAAGGCCAAAGCTGGGGAGCTGAAAGCAGTCAACGGGTCCGCTGCAAGCCAAGCTGCCGCAAAACGTAAGCGCCGCTGGGACCAGACAGCAGACCAGACCCCCTCTGCTACACCCAAAAAGATGTCCAGCTGGGACCAGGCTGACACTGCTGCTGAGGTGAGACAGATTTCAACCTCTTAATGCTTTATTGCTAACTTGCTAAGACTTGCTAAATAACTAAACTAAAGTTTCAACTAAGTTGCATCTTCCCAGGACTTTCAAACAGTCATGTTAAGGGCTGGGAGGATTTATGCTACTGTTTTGTTTAGATTATTAGCCATAATGTCACAGCCATTGAAGGTAGGCTTACAGTTAGCTACCAGAGTGTGAAACAATGAAATATGGTCATACAGAAGACACAAAGGGTTATGTTACTGATTTTTTTAAGATAAAAAAGGTCTATTTTATATTATCAGTCAACAGCAATACATGACCCACAATCCTAGAGTGTCACTGCAATGTCTTTTATTGGATAGTCTTCCCTGCCCAAACCTCTGTGTCTGTCCTTTGTGAATTTAACGGTAATTTCCAACAGAAGACAGTTTTTCGTTGTTGATCTTATTTTTTGAGATGGACATTGTTCATTTGTAATCTCAGGAAACAGTACTCCATTACCCAAGAGCCTAAAGTCTCACAGAAAAATCTCTGATGAGCTGCAAATTTTGGCTGTGAGCTACTCAAAGTAAGGGTAACGGTCAGGTAAAAAAGGCAGTAACTGTTGAGCTCTGTTGTGATGACAGAAAGGTAGAATTTAGGTGATGTGTGCTAAAATGTCAAGATATGGACCCTAACTGATCGACAGTACTAATAATTCAAACATACTTAGGTCTTCATCTGAGAACAATGGTCTTTACTCTTTGAATACCTGATTGTACTGAGAGTTGGTACGGTTGATTCCTCATATGCTCTTTCTATGATATAACTTGTTGATTTAGAGAATAGAAGGCAATCGAGATTTAGATAGTCTCCTTCATGTTTTTGATCTAAATTTTCTTCAATTCTTCTCCTTTTTAGACTCCAGGACACACTCCTGCACACACACCTTCAAACAGTAGATGGGATGAAACCCCTGGTCGTCCTAAAGGCAGTGAAACCCCAGGAGCCACCCCAAGTTCACGCATGTGGGACCCCACTCCAAGCCACACGCCTGCAGGTGCTGCCACACCTGGAAGAGACACACCAGGCCATGCCACACCCGGACATGGAGGAGCCACAGGAAGTGTCCGCAAAAACCGCTGGGATGAGACACCAAAGACGGAAAGAGAGACCCCTGGACATGGGAGCGGCTGGGCTGAAACACCCCGCACAGACAGAGGAGATGAGTCGGTAGGAGAGACGCCGACTCCAGGAGCCAGTAAGAGGAAGTCTCGGTGGGATGAAACTCCTGCCAGTCAGATGGGATCCTCAACGCCACTTCTTACCCCTGGAAAAACTCCGATAGGAACGCCAGCTATGAACATGGCCACCCCAACACCAGGTAAAGAAGCTCATCATTTTAAGGGGGCCTGTTTCTTTGTTTATTTTTTATCTTCGTACTGTATGACTTGGATGTAAAGTTTTATTGCTATCTTGGTTGCATTATTAACTCTTTGTCTGTAGTGGTTAAGTTGGGGAATTTACTGTAAGGATATGTAGCTGTGTCTGTTGTGATCATTTATTTGCATTTAAAAGCCTTAGCCACAACTTCAAAATGACTCCACTTTTTAACTGTGTTTAAAGGGCCAAGAGTATCAAAGGCCATGGAGAAGAAATAAAACCCTTTTAAAGTGCATTGAAATGCTTAAGATTTGAGACTAACATGTTTCTTCTTTGTTTTCCTTTAGGTCACTTGATGAGCATGACTCCAGAGCAGCTGCAGGCATGGAGGTGGGAGAGAGAAATCGATGAGAGGAACAGACCTCTCACAGACGAGGAGCTTGATGCCATGTTTCCAGAGGGATACAAGGTCTGTACCCTATTATGAGTTTTCATTTGTTTCATTAGTAACAAAATTGTGATAAAATAGCACAGAACTGTTGCTGATGGTTTGATTGTCTCTATTTTTGCAGGTTTTACCTCCACCAGCGGGCTACGTACCGATCCGTACCCCGGCCCGTAAGCTCTCAGCCACACCCACTCCTATTGGAGGCATGACGGGTTTCCACATGCAGGCTGAAGACCGAACCACCAAACAGATGAACGACCAACCTTCAGGAAACCTCCCCTTCCTCAAACCTGACGACATCCAGTATTTTGACAAGCTGCTGGTGAGTCGCATCCCTGCGTACATCATACGTAAAACACTGTAAGGTCAACAGATGGTTGTTTGCTCTGTCTGAAGGTTATCATGTGTGATGAACTCTGACGGTGTGTTTTTGTGTGTAAGGTGGAGGTGGATGAGTCCACGCTGAGTCCAGAGGAGCAGAAAGAGAGGAAGATCATGAAACTGCTGCTGAAGATTAAAAATGGAACACCGCCCATGAGGAAGGTTGGTCATAGTTTTTACTTTCATACCCTCAACATACATTTAATTACCAAAATTAGCAGTTTAAACATCTTTAGCTTCAGTTCCTCTATTTAAAACACCTTGCATGAGCTCTTCATATTTTGACGTCTAAATAAATGAATAAATTACTTTACAACACAAACTATAACAAACAGGACTAATAGTATCCAAATAGAAGAACATAGTAGTAAAACTTGTTTATCCTTACCTCTTTCCCACTTTCCTCCTTTATCTCATGTTATTCCACTCCTCAAATGCATTTACAGCTAACCTACAAAAAACTCTTCCCAGTTTATTTGCCGGCTAATTAAGTGGTTGGAAACTGAATTAATAGAAGCATTTGCAGCAGAACCTTTCCTCTTTCATGTACCTGCAGAAAATATGTTTTTTGAATGGTTAAATGTCTAATAGTTCAGAAAGTTCTGGAGGATCTTCACTAGATTTATTTAATCTACTGCACTGAAACAGGATTTAATAGCTACAAACATGTTTAAAGGGGACATATTAGGCAAATATCACTTTTTCATAGGGGTGTGACGAGACGCTTATCTGACGAGATGAGATTTTACACCTTTTTTAATTTTTGAAAAAAAAAAAAAAAATACATAGGTGGATGATATGCCCTTTATACAACTAAAAGTGATAATTGCGAAGCATTCAGGTATATTCCAAAATGTTTAAACTAACTCCTGTTGTACGGAATAGGCTGTCAGTGCTTCCAAAAAGTATGTCTCGTCTAACTCTGACTGAAACTGTGTAGTTTAATGTTCTTCAAATCAAACCTTTCATTTCAACAGTCTACAAAATCTTTAATTTACTACACTATGCACTCATCGCTACAATTACAATAACTATATTTACTATAGTTAATTATATATAATAAAAGCATTTGGATTATTTTGAAAGTACTTTAAGCACTGTTTATAGACTGAAATATAAAGAGCTGCATCAGTAAATTCAAACTGTTTTTCATCCTCTTTAAGTACATCCATATTTAAAACACTCAAAAGAAATATTTGTCAATAACACATTTGCTGTAATTTAGAGAAATAGATTATTTTATTGTTTTGTGTTTTTTTTTAATCTCACATCAGCTTTGACACCATGCACAGATGTCTGTGTGTGTATGTGTGTGTGTGTTAATGTCTGTGTGTTGATGGGTGAGTGTGTGTCAGTCAGACACACAGGGCGTGTTTAACTGTAGAAAAAACTTCGCTTTTTGGAGCTAACGGTGGACTCTGTGGCGCTCTAATAGTGTTTGTTTTGCTAAGTTTACTGCAGCTACTCATGTTAAGCTTCTGATTGATGACACGCGCAGCCAACAGCTGATGGACGTGTGACTGACAGATGGTGAGACGAGAAGGAGACATGACGATGCAGCAACTCAAAGTTACAAAGTCACAAACAGCGGCACTACGAGCGAGTCTGCGCGCATATACAAGCTAAATAAATGCTGTATTCTCCTCATGGAGACGTCACAAGTTACCAGCAGCAGCATCTCATCATTTTGGACCGTTATGATGAACTCATTATGCATAGGCGGATCACGCGAGGCGGCCCCACGTAGCGCATGGGGAAGTGGGGTTGGGAGTTGGAGAAGTCGCCTTAATGGGCCACGGATCAGCTCCATTTCTTAATAGGCTCTCTCACGAACAGTTTTAAAGAGTCCAGGGCATCTTTGTGATCTATTAAAACTTCCAGTTTGGTATTTTATTCTGTAAGGACAGCTGCTGCTCCTACTGTCTGCGCAATATTGATCTCGCGAGATTGATTTTTCCATGACGAGAAATCTTGTGATGTTTTGATCTTGCGAGATCTCCTGCCGAGATCTCGTCACACCCATACTATTTCAGGCTTTTCTAACAGAAATATGTCCACCTGGCCTGTCCACAGTTCCCTCAAGTACCAGAAAAATCCATTTCCTTCCACCCTCTCTTTCTCCACCTTTCAGAAAATGTGTGCTGAAACAAGCCATTTTCAGATTTTAACCCTAGTGACCTCATATGGGGAGTAAGCACCCCCCCAGGTTTTGTTGGCCCTTCCCACTTGGAAGAAAGTTCCGCCCTCATCTAGTGATCTTCCTCTCAGGTGCCAGCTGAGATGCTGGATAGCTCAGCGGGTTACCCTGCTGAGTATGGTCTGGGAGGTTGATGGTTTGAATCCCAATCAAGTCCTAAATTTTGGATAAAAGTGTCTGTAACATCAGGAGATTAACATGAACATTTAAAGCCGCAGGCACAGAAACAGCTCATTCTGAGCAGGGCTGAAACAGAGGGGTTTTTAGACATACAAAAATCTCTCTGAGATTAATATAAACTTGTCTTAAAAGGGTAGAATATGCCCCCTTTAAACAAAGTGTGGCCATTAAAGTGAATCTTTTCCCTGCAACAGGCTCAATATTGGTTTGAATTCTTGTGAAGTACAGCTTGTATCTTTATTCTTATTATCCTTGTTAAAACAGAAGTAGTTCACATCTCTCTTGTAGCGCCCCCCAAAAATGAAAGTAATAAACCAATAAGTTCCCAAATATGCATATTTCCTTAAACTTCTACTGTCAGTTCTTTCTGAAGTCATTAAAATTGCTTATATTGGCATAAAGAACAAAATGCAAGATCCACACCCAGCACTGAGCCTGAATGTGGCCACAGTGTGAATATTTGCTTGCTAAAGAATCTCCTGAGGAGCTGCTGTTGTCAGTAGAGGTCAGAATGTTGACCATTATGATCTGCTGGGAGCAGCAAACAGAAAATCATCAGATCTGTCAAAACTGGCATCTATTAGGTGCGCCGATGTTCGAGTGGTTTAAGGGCCTGTGGCCCTTTGCTGCATGTCTCACCTCCACTCTCATCCCTGTTTCCGAGTCTATCCACTGTCCTATCCAATAAAGGCATGAAAAGGCCCAAAGATAAATCTTACAAAACTGTCGACTATCTCGTCACTGTGATCGAAAATATGTCACTGATTGATCCCCTCCTCTTGTCCCTCAGGCTGCTCTACGTCAGATCACAGATAAAGCTCGTGAGTTTGGAGCTGGACCCCTCTTCAATCAGATCCTGCCTCTACTGATGTCACCCACCCTGGAGGACCAGGAGCGCCATCTGCTGGTCAAAGTCATTGACCGCATTCTCTACAAACTGGACGACTTGGTTAGGCCATATGTACACAAGGTAGGCTACGTTTGGTTGCTCTTATTTTAACAGATTAAGAGTGGGAGAGAGATTTCACTAACTGTGGGACATTTTTGTGTTTAGATCTTGGTGGTGATTGAGCCGCTGCTGATTGATGAGGACTACTACGCTAGAGTGGAAGGAAGAGAAATCATCTCTAACTTGGCAAAGGTAATGCAGAGGATTGTTCATTCACTTTTTTTATTTATAAAATTCTCAACACTTTGCTTTCTGCGAACTATTCTCGCCTGTTCAACCAGTCTGTGGTCTGATCAGGGCTAGTCGTTCGCTAGAATAACACCAACACGAGAACCTGCAGACAGGACATTTTTGTCTCATCTGCTCTCAACCTGCACCCGTTGGTTATAAGCAGATTTTTTAATTAATAGAAATGTGTTATTTATGCTTTTATGTCAGACTTACTGTCACTGTTAGATTCTTACAAAGTCTGACATTTATAAAGACTTTTAAGAAATTGTTTGCTGTAAATAGCAAATTAAGCAGCTTTTCGTGTAGATTTTAGAGTAATTTGTTGATCCACTTGCCAAATGAATATTGTTGTAGAAGATTAATTGTTGTGAAAGTCTTTCTCAAGGTCCTGGAATTGTTGTTCAGAAAGTTCAGTGATGTCTCTGATATTTAACATCTTATCCATGTCCATCCAGGCTGCTGGTTTGGCCACCATGATCTCCACGATGCGACCCGATATTGACAACATGGACGAGTATGTGAGAAACACCACAGCTCGAGCCTTCGCTGTGGTGGCGTCTGCTCTCGGTATCCCCTCCCTCCTGCCTTTCCTCAAAGCCGTGTGTAAGAGTAAGAAGTCCTGGCAGGCTCGTCACACAGGCATCAAAATTGTGCAGCAGATCGCCATCCTGATGGGCTGCGCCATTCTTCCTCATCTACGCAGCTTGGTGGAGATCATTGAGCATGGTAAATCATTGCAGATGTTAAAGCCTATTCTTTGAGTTGTTTAGACAAACATTACTGATGACAGTCTGCCTCAGCAGGCATAGTCTCTGCAGCAAATGATACATGTCGTTAGACCCTCTGTGGATTATTTCAACCAGGGAACTTTTGAAGAACCATGCGTCGGTGCACTGTTTTAGCTGCATTTTTACTTGCATGTGCAAAGTTTGCAATGGTTCTACACTGTTTTTAAACATCTGCTAAAGTTGCCTTTTCAGACAATCTCTGCTTCTTTCAGACAGGAAAACAAACCGCAAGAACCTTAGAATAAGAATTTTCTTCCACTGTTGTGTACATGTCATACAGACTTTGAGGGCACTCTTGTTCACCTTAAGGTGAAGGATCTTGCAATCAGGGGCACTGGAATAAAAGAAATTCTATACAGATGTCCTTGAAGTGTTTCATGCATATTTAAATACAAAAGATGCATGACTTACAGTATAAAACAACCCATGTGTGGCTCTGTTATTGAAGAGTTTTGTCAGATTATTGCACAGGGAAAAGGATATTTATTGTCCTCCTTTTGCACTCACATAAAAGTTTTAAATTTACTGCCTCAGGTAGGACTTAAAAACTCAACTGCAAGTTAAACACAACTTTAATATAGTTAAGTGGAGCAAATTCACACTGCAGCTACGCTCCTGGATTTTAACACTGCTTTAAATGCATATGCTATTTTTAAATAGGTGTTTAATTTTTTTGTGCTCCTCCAAATCCTTGATTGAATTTCACAGGTGTTTAAATCATGCCGGAAATAGACGTCACATCCTGCAGAAAGAATTTATGATCCCTGTAAAGAGCTTATGGCTTATGTTCAAGTCTTGACTGCTGATATTAAATTTGTGATTCTGCAGGTCTCGTTGATGAGCAGCAGAAGGTGAGGACCATCAGTGCCCTGGCTATTGCTGCTCTGGCTGAGGCTGCGACTCCCTACGGTATCGAGTCCTTTGACTCTGTCCTCAAACCGCTGTGGAAGGGTATCAGGCAGCACAGAGGAAAGGTAAGATGTCTATCAGTAAAAGTTTACCTATGGCAAGAAAGCTGTTTTAATGCAAGATCCACACCCAGCACTGAGCCTGAATGTGGCCACAGTGTGAATATTGCTTGCTATAAAGTCTCCTCTGAGGGGCTGCTGCTTTTGGTAGAGGTCTGAAGAAAGACAATTAAACTCTACTGAGGGCATCAGACAAATGATTAGATAATTGAAGTTTACAAGGAACAATCTTAATTTATATTGACATTATTTCTTGGCATCCGTCCCCAGGGTTTGGCTGCTTTCCTGAAGGCTATCGGTTACCTGATCCCGCTAATGGATGCAGAGTATGCAAACTACTACACCAGAGAAGTGATGTTGATCCTCATCAGAGAGTTCCAGTCTCCTGATGAGGAGATGAAAAAGATCGTACTGAAGGTAAGAAATGTGATGAGTAAATCTACATCAGAGGAAAAAAAAAATAAAAGGTTAAGAGAGGATTTCTAGCCCAAACTGTGTGACCCATTCTCGCCTGTTCAGTCTCTGCATGGTTGCATCATGGCTAGTAGTTCGCTAGATAAACACCAGCATGAGAGCTAGCAGAGCTAACTGTTACGTGTCTGCTCTGTTCTCACCCTGCACCCGTTGGTTACAAATTCTGGACTTTTTAATTACTTTTAGCTCTCACTGAGTAAAAGAAATCAGAAGAAAAATCAAGGCTCTTCCTCTGATGTTCACTTGTTTTGTTCCCTGTCTCATAGGTGGTGAAGCAGTGTTGTGGCACTGATGGTGTGGAAGCTAACTACATCAAGACTGAAATCCTGCCCCCATTCTTCAAGCACTTCTGGCAGCACAGAATGGCTCTGGACAGACGCAACTACAGACAGGTCAGTCGACACATAAGATAGTAGCCAACCAAACAAGTTAAACTTAAGGGATTCTAGCTGGCTTGATTACACACAAGGAAGTATAAGATGTGTGCTTTTCATATTAACCACATTAATCTTGACAGCTGCAAGTTATGAAACCAGCTAAAGCATCTTAAACAGTCACTGAATTGTTTACTTTTTATCAGCTGCCTGTGCACACTTCCTCTCCTGCGAACTATTCTCGCCTGTTTAACCAATCCATGGTCTGATCAGGGCTAGTCGTTTGCTAAAATAACTCCAACACGAGAACCAGCAGACCTGGCATCTGTGTCTTGTCTGTTCTCAACCTGCACCCGTTGGTTACAGACAGATATCTTCCTCCTTTGACTGCAGTTTAGTTACTTGCAAAGACAATTTAATGATGTTTAGAGTGTTTGTGTTTGTCTCCTAATAAGATTTACAGTAAGCAGTTGCAGATCTTTAGAGTAATCTAATCAGTTTAGTCTTCTTTATCTCTATATGCCATTAAAATTAAAAACATTGCATGCAAAGAACAACAATTAGTACCTTACTACCCTAGAGGTTAAAGGATAAAGGTCTTAATATTCCATATAATACTTTTTTTTAATGTTCTTTGCTGTTTAATTCAAATTATTTTTCCCCTGTACAGTTGGTGGACACTACAGTGGAGCTGGCCAACAAAGTGGGAGCAGCAGAGATCATCTCTCGCATTGTTGACGACCTGAAAGATGAAGCTGAGCAATACAGAAAGATGGTGATGGAGACCATTGAGAAAATCATGGGAAACCTGGGAGCAGCAGACATTGACCACAAGCTGGAGGAGCAGCTGATCGACGGTATCCTGTACGCCTTCCAGGAGCAGACCACAGAGGTGAGAAGACTTATAGATCTACACAACATGCGAACAACTTGTATTTAAGGTTAGATTGAGTTATTTAACTCATCTTTTGTCTCTTCCTGCAGGATTCTGTGATGTTGAATGGTTTTGGTACAGTTGTAAACGCCCTTGGGAAGCGTGTGAAGCCCTACCTGCCACAGATCTGTGGTACAGTGCTGTGGCGTCTGAACAACAAGTCTGCTAAAGTCCGTCAACAGGCGGCTGATCTGATCTCACGAACAGCTGTAGTCATGAAGACTTGCCAGGAGGTAAATAATGAACAATTGCTCAAACAGATTCAAAGATCCAACACATATGTAACTCATTCTAAAAACTAACCTATGCTGTTCTGTCTCTGCAGGAAAAGCTGATGGGTCACTTGGGTGTCGTGTTGTACGAGTACCTGGGAGAGGAGTACCCTGAGGTGCTGGGTAGCATCCTAGGAGCTCTGAAGGCTATTGTGAATGTTATTGGTATGTCTACAATGTCATAGCCATCTAAGTTACAAACCTGCCTTACTGTGCTGGATAACTAAACATGTTCCTGTCATTGCAGGTATGCACAAGATGACTCCACCTATCAAAGATCTGCTCCCTCGTCTGACTCCCATCCTGAAGAACAGACATGAGAAGGTTCAGGAGAATTGTATCGACCTGGTGGGAAGGATTGCCGACAGGTTAGTAGAATAAAACCCTCAGATATCAGTTAACTAGTTGAAATTCAGAGTTTAAAGGAGACTTTATTCCAACCTTTTCTGTGTGTTTCAGGGGTGCTGAATACGTATCAGCTAGGGAGTGGATGAGGATTTGTTTTGAGCTTCTGGAGCTGCTGAAGGCTCACAAAAAGGCGATCCGCAGAGCTACCGTCAACACGTTCGGTTACATCGCCAAAGCTATTGGGTGAGTGGCATTCAGATCTTTATTAAAACCACTTTATTTGTGATTGATTTAATGTTTCTGCCATAGTATCGCAATCTCTGGCACCTGTTTCATTCAAAAAAGTATTGCAATGTTAACAGAGACAGTCATATTATATAACCTTTAGAAACTTGAGTATGTATTTTCAATTGCAGTTTTGGGTGGTATCCCTACCAGTGCAATAAATAAGAAAATTCAGCAGCTGCACTGCAGCAGTTAATTTTTGTAAAAGCTTGTAATTTAGCTTTAAAAGCAACGTGTCCATACAGTCTTTAGAATGGAATTGAAGGGCGCGCAGTTGGCCTAGTGGTTTATGGCGCGACCATGTACACGGGTGGCCTGGGTTCGAATCTGGCCTGTGCCCCTTGGCCACATGTCTCTCCCTGCTCTCTTCCCTGACTCTATCCACTAGGGATGGGGATCAAAACCCGAGTCCTCTGTGTTTTTGAAATACCTGAAAATCAATGGTGTTTTAGCTAATCGATACTGCTATGGAGTCTCACGGGCTCTGTGACGTAACGTCATTTTAAGATATAACTGTTGTAAAAACATGCATCAGTTCTTTCAAGGGGAGCATAAACTAAAAGCACATCAGTATTGTGCATCACCAGAATGTGCTACCTTCAGCTGTCGACTTGAGGAAAAAAGACACTGCCTGCGAGATGCATGCACTCATATCCACCAGCGCTGGGAGTAGCAGGCCCTTATACCCCTCTCTTTAGCTGCTTCAGGACAGTTTTCTTTTTCAGCCGCTCAGATAAATGCTGAAATGGGCTCCAAAACTTGTAAAAAGTCCTGTTTGTTCAAAGTATTAATCCAGTGTAGAAATCCATGGTGCTGAACTTAAATAGCTGAAAGACGGAAAATATGGTGCGTTGAGGTAACCTCAGTAAATTAGACAACTGTATCGTATATGTTATGTGTTCAAATGTCTCATAAAAACCGGAAAATTTAGTTTTTCACGAGAAACCTTAATAAATACAGTTGTTAATTTGAAGAATGTGCTTGTATTTGAGGGATATAAAATGGATGTTACAGACTGAATCATAGCTTTTTAACTCAGGCACTACTCAGCTAAGACCAGTGTAAATATTTGTATCCATTTTGTTTTTCCACCAAACTATAGAAGAGCATCGATAGTGGTATCGATAAGGACTCGGATCAATAAGGAGTATCAATAAGGGTATCAATATCTATAAAAATGAACGATCCCCATCCCTAATATCCACTGTCCTCCTCTATCCAATAATGACACAAAATGCTCAAACTAAACCTTAAAAATAAGAATGGAAATGAAGACCTTTTTAAGATCCAAACATCAAAAGAATGATAGATTTTTCCACCATGTTGCCTCTGTGGTCTTATATGGGACTCAACAGCTTTGATCTCCAGTGTCCCATATTTAAAGCTTTTTTTGAATGTCCTTATTGTAGCCTCATAAATTTTCTTCTTGAAACAGGAGTAAGTCCAGAGGCTAAGAGAGCGGTTTAGATTTGATTATTTCGACATATCCCAGTCAAAAGGCCTAAAATTCAAGAGTTCTAACTTTACTTTTACTATGGAGTGAAAACCATTCACACTTCAGAAGCTGGATTCAGAGTATTAAAAGGCCTTGCTTTTTCTAACGAAGTCTACTCTGTTGGAGATCTGCTTGATGTGTGCAATGTAAACATGTTAAATTGTTATCTGTATTAAGTATCTTCTCTCCTCCTTCCTCTCAGTCCCCATGATGTTTTGGCCACTCTGCTCAACAACCTGAAGGTCCAGGAGCGACAGAACAGAGTCTGCACAACTGTTGCCATCGCCATCGTTGCTGAGACCTGCTCCCCATTCACTGTGCTGCCAGCACTCATGAATGAATACAGAGTACCTGAGCTCAATGTGCAGAATGGTGTGTTGAAATCCCTCTCCTTCTTGTTTGAATACATCGGAGAGATGGGAAAAGACTACATCTACGCTGTCACACCGCTGCTGGAGGATGCACTCATGGACAGGTGAGGAACACACTTCAGTTTAACCTGAAGCTTCTGTGGTATAAATCTATATCTAGTTTATAGCATATTAACTGTGACTCTGTTCTTGTCTGGTCCTGCAGAGATCTGGTTCACAGACAGACAGCAAGTGCTGTGGTCCAGCACATGTCTCTGGGCGTCTATGGCTTTGGCTGTGAAGACTCTCTTAACCACCTATTGAACTACGTTTGGCCCAACGTGTTTGAGACGTCACCTCACGTGATCCAGGCTGTCATGGGTGCTCTGGAGGGTCTGAGGGTCGCCATTGGACCCTGCCGCATGCTACAGTACTGCCTACAGGTAAAACTACCATCCCAATATGTCATATAGATGTATAACCTAACATTCTGTTGACTTAGCTGGTCCTAAATTGTTTTCTCTGTTATTCCTGGTAACATCTGACTTGATTTTGATTTAATTTAAATTTTGTGTTGTGCATAAACAATATGTCTGGCCCAAAGAGGCTTAAACAAGACCATTTTAAACACAGGGACCAAAAAACCCTTGACAGAAATAATACTAATGAAAAAATAAAACATCATGACATTTCTTCCAGGCTTTGTACCATTGCATAACCACCCACACCGCCGTCCTACAGCCCTAAAACAATAGCAAGTAGATGATGATAAATGCAGACTTCTAAAACAAAAAATAAGTGCTGTTGTTTCCTGGTACTGCTAGGTTGATATTCCACGTTATGTAAGTCTGAAGTATGACTGAAGAGATGAAAAATATATCTGAAAATGTTGGAGATGGATGTTGCTGAAATTATGTTTCATATCAATTCAAAGCAAACATGGCAATATGGCCATCAATTAAAATCACTGTTTTTTCAGTCTTTGCAGTAATTGTGTTATATCCCATATTATCAAAATAAATAATAATAAATAAATAACACAATTAAATGCATATAGAGGTGCTAATACCCCCCTTTTCCCCTAAAGCAAGCCTTCATTGGTATGTTGAACTCGTGTCTAAGTATGTGATCACAGTAAAATATGTATAAAAATTTTATAAGTGTAGCTCCACCTGTAGTTTTAAATTTACTTTCTGTCCTGCTGAGGTTCATCAAGCTGCTACTGATAATACCTGATAAAGGCATTCACAATGAAAGCCCTCAAGACAAATGACAAATATGGACTTTTACTTCGAAAGACTTGTCATAAATTATGTATCATTAATTTAACCTAGCTTTAGCAGAAGTGTCAGTGAATGTATGGAGCTAAGGTGATTGCAGCTTCTCCCCCAGCCTCATTTAACTGCACAGCCCTGTTCTTTGAATCATCATGGATTTAAAACAACAGTCATTATAAACACACCCTTAAGAGATTTTATGCACAGTTTGTTTGCATAATGTGCATAACATCTCTGATGCTGCAAAAATAATGTATTAAACTGGTATATTGGCACATTTCAGGTTAAAGACAGATTGTAACTTGTCAGACTTGTATATTAAAGCAGGCCATATAGTGATTTAATCTAATTTGGGATTTGTTGCCCAGCCCTACCAGACTCTGTTGTCTAACATTACTCTGTTGCACAATTTTTATTCATCCGCCACTGTGAGTAGCAGTTTGACCTATTGGTGGCATTGGATATGCCTTGTGTGCATTAAAACACAATGTATGAATTCAAACCAGCGACAGTGTTACAAAAACCTTTTTTGGCAGAAATTTTACTGGTGATGGCACTGACACACGTTCAATGCTACCACTAGCTTGAAGTGAATTAATATCTCCACAGACATTTAGTTCCTTCTTTAAATATTCTTCAAAATATCCTGGATTATTAGAACAACTGTGTATTTGTTGCTGGCGAATTGAATCACTGGTACACCATGATTCAGTGAGATGCTTAGTCTTAATGTTATTTAGGAGCATCCTTTCATGCAAGCATTTATTTGAATGGGAATTAAATGAATGTAAGAATGGTTTATATTAAGTGTTGAGTATATTATGATTCATTGTTTTTTTTTTCTTCAGGGCTTGTTCCACCCTGCCAGGAAGGTGCGAGACGTCTACTGGAAGATCTACAACTCAATCTACATCGGCTCACAGGACGCCCTGATTGCTCACTACCCACAGGTCTACAACGACGAGAAGAACATCTATGTCCGCTACGAGCTCGAGTACACATTGTAAATACGAATTAATGTCCTCAATTCTTTTTTCTTCTGCACTGTCGACTGGGTCGGGTTTTAGTTTAGCTCACTCTGCTTCTGTTTGACGCCACCTTCACCGACCTTGAAACAAAAAGAGCATGAAAAAGAAGGGACGCTGTAGAGTCTGTATGTATTTTTTATTTTTACTGTTGTTGAACGTCCCGGTGAGGAAATGTGGAGGTCATAAGCAAGAAAGAAGAAAATGAAGCAGTCATCAACACAATGTTTTAAATATCTGGATTATGTTTTTTCATTTGTGTGTATTAAAATCAGCCTTTGTGCTTGTTTTACACACGCAGCTCTTCTTTCACGCCTCCTCTGTTCTCATTAGATTGTTGCTTTATTTAACCAAATAAAATGTTTGTGTATAAAAGTCACTCTGTGTCAATGTTTTTTTTTTTCTTCTCGTATGTGGGAAACAGCCATTTATGCAGATGATGCCATGATGATGTTGGTTAATGTTTTTAAGATGAGACAGATGATGTTTGAAGTAAATGAAGTTAAAGAGAAATTGGAAATTAAGGTATTTTTGTAAGAACTAGATCTCCTCGTTACTTTTGTTTATCTGTTTCTTTCTGAAACTGTTTAATCTCATTCCTTAAAATACGACCGGATTCTCCATCAAAAATCAACTCCCTGTTATCATCCCACACAGACACAACACAGATAAAGCAGAGAGATGATGGGGGATGGCTCTGCTGGCAGCCTCCGTCAGGATGAAATCATTGGTCACATCAGGGTGCTGATCTCAGTCTGACATCATGGAGGAGCAGACTTCCAGCTGGGTTTACATTCAGTTACATGCATCAGGGTTGAAAGTGTAAAGTGGTAACAGCGCAGACCTCCACCGTTAGCCTTATCTCCCAATAGTACAGAATCCTTAAAAAAAAATCCTGAATCCAGACGGTGATCCGGATCACTCCCAAAATCTAATCAGTTCTTCCTTATGCCATTTCCTGACATTGCCTGAAAATATCATTTTTTGTTTTCAATGGAGTTTCATATTCAGATGACAGTTTTTGGCAGACAACCAATTTGCATACAGATCTGCAAAAACAAAAACAACAAAAAAAACAAAAAACACATTTAGAAGTAAATGATGGCCCTCCAAATCTGGCCCAAGTATGAAACAGCAATCTCTGAACCATTACAAAGCCAGGCCTTTACTAAGATTAATATATACATCTTAACATGCATAAATGATCCTGAGGAGAAACTTCCTCTAATACTTCAGATATGGCTGAACTAATGTATTTAAAGAATATTTCAGTATTTTTGAAGCTGAGTCATATGAAGTACATAGCAGTAGGAGTGGTATTAGCCTCCAGTGATTTCAGTGAGCATTGCTCCTTTAAGGAGGTACTGGTTATACTGGCCAGGAAGCTAGACTGTGTTTTTGTCACTATTTTGCAGTGCAAGAGCATGTAACTCGTAGCCAAAGTCTGCAATGCAGAAAAGTGGCAAAAACACAGAGGCTGTCTGGGTAAAAAATTAAATGCATGGAAAAGTTTTCAATTTTGCATACCATTGAGCCAACCTTGTTTAGTGGCCCATTTTTAACAAAAACTGGCCAAATTCCACAGAGAAACTGTACCCATCTGTTCCGCTGTATGTCCTAGCTCCCTGGCCAGTATAACCAGTGACTCCTTAAATATACCTTTAAATATACCTTTAAGATTGGGCCCTCATATGTTTTACCATCTCACATTTGATTACATACCACAAGTCAGTTCTATTCAGTAGTGCCAAGGGCCTCAACTAGGCACTCTGGCCCTCATACAGTTTGTCACGCCATATCTTAGCCAAAGTTGTCAGATAGATGAATGCCAAATGGGGCAAAAACGTTTATGCAATCAGAGGGAAAAAAACTACAGATTGGATTAGGATATGAGGATTTTGCCTCAAAAACAGGTGTGAACACCTAAAATTATAGCATCAGTGCTTTATTGTTCTTTTGAAATGTGCACTTTGGAGCCTTTTTGCAAAACGTTTAATTTTTTGGCACCCAAAAAGCAGCTGTCATGTAAGTGCATGAACAAAACACACAGCTAAAAGTTACTGTTTCAGCCACTGGTGGACTCAAGGGGGCAGTGGTGTTGGACAAAGCACCCTCTTGGATGCCCTTATGGTGGATAAAAATGACATAGAGCCCTGAAGGGTTCCCATCTTTGATGGCATAGCCAGACAAATGCCATCAAAGAGTGGAACTAAGGCAAAGAAAGCCATAAGTACCTTGCTATAAGGTTCATTCTAACTGACTTCATCCTGGATTTGTGTAAAATTAATACTTAAATGGTTCACATAAGAGCATTTAATCTTAACCAGGGTTTGTAACTATTTCACTTTAAATGTATGACAGCTTTTTGTGTATTTGTGCCCGACTACATACAGCAGGGGTCCCTTTGATTATTTTCACCCCACCCCTCAAATATCCTGAGTCCACAACTGGTTTCAGCTAATTTAATAGTGTAGGTATTGCCAAGATGATACCTTAAAACTTCTTATCACAGAAAAATGGAGCAAAATAAGACTTATGCTCAAGAACAATAAGGTAGTGCAATGGAAGTATCATCTTTCTTCTTGTACTCTCAGCTTTTGCTGTTCAAATGAACTTTTCTTACCTGTATTTTTGCCCAATAATCTGCCTTTTAAAGCTTTATATGTTGGGTATTTCATTGTCAAATTGAAATGATAGAAGAAGCCTTGCAGCCTGTTTTAACAAACTGCTTTTAGAGCAGAAGGGCCACAGAAAATGGGCTTCAGAATCATCTCTCCTAACTCCATTAGTCTCCATGTTAAGCCTTCGAGTGTCCCAGTTCCCTCTCTGTCATATCTATGATGGATAAACTGGGAATTCACTGGCACTAAAAATCCTAAAAACTCCTCCACACACATGCATGAGCGCTTGGAGACACACAAAGAGGAAAAAACCTCCCCCACTCGTTCTCACTTCCATTCAACACTGCTGCTGCACAGCCGAGCGCTCTGACCCACATTCTGCTGCCAGACTCAGGCTCAGCTCATCTGAGGAGGAACTCTCTGTGTTTTAGAGAGTGAGGCTCTGGCTGAGGAATATTCCTAGAAAAGTAGAGACTTGTTTGTGTTTGATAGAAAGTTTCAGCTCCATCCAGCTGTTTAAGTCTTAAAACTGAAGATTTATGGGTCATATTTTCTGATACTTGTTCAGCTAAAGGGTTAATCTGACCCGGTCATGTTCACGCTAAAAGGCTGCAGCAGTGTGTGATTGTGCTTTGAGGCTAATTCGTGAACTACATGCATTTATCATGTGATGCTCATGGCTCTGTGAGGCTGAACTAAAAGCTTACACACATGATAAAGCTGGCATGTGCAGCAGAATCGGGTCTCATGTCTGGTTCATACAGGGAAAAGGATTTTAGATGTATTTGGACTCAAGGAAAAAAAACATACATAGACAGCATATTAGTAGAAAAAGTAAATAAATATTTTAAAAGAAAAACCAAATAGTTTCTTGTACTTGTATAACTGCTTTTTTTCTTATTTTCTATATATTGACAGGTCTGAAGTGTGGAAACAGTCAAGCTTTGGTCATCTACAATCCCAATTCCAAAAAAGTTGGGGTGCCGTTTCAAATATACATAAAAAAAGAATGTCACATTATAATATAAATAGCACATCACATGTAGAAAATGAGACATTATAACATTTCATGAAAAATATTAGCTCGTTTTGAATTAGATGGTAGCAGCACGTCTCGAAAAAATTGGGACGGGACAACAAAAGGATGGAAAAGTGAGTGGTACTAATAAAAAACAGCTATTTTCCAACTATCCATCCATCCATCCATTTTCTATACCGCTCATCCCATTAGGGTTATCCAGCAGGGGGGCTGGGGCCTATCCCAGCTGTCATTGGGTGAGAGGCGAGGTACACCCTGGACTGGTCACCAGTCAACCACAGGGCTCTATTTTCCAACTAATTAGGTTAATTAGCAACATGTTATAAACATGACTGGGTATAAAAAGAGCATTTTAGAGAGGCAGAGTCTTTCAAAATTAAAGATTGACTGAGGGTCATCAATCTGAGAAAATATGTGCCTAAAAATTGTGGAACAGAAATATGTTCCTAAACGTAAAAATGCACAGACTTTGAATATTCCACCATCAACAGCCTAGAATATCATCAAATATTCAGAGAATCTGAGGAAATCTCTGTGAGCATGAGAGAAGACTGAAGGTCAACAATGAAGGATCTTGGGGCCCTCAGGAGCCACTGCTTTAGAAACAGGCATGATTGTGTACTGGAAATCACTGCATGGGCTCAGGAGCACTTCCATAAATCACTCTCTGTTACACAGCTGGCTGTGCCATCCACAAATGACAGTTACAGCTGGATCATGCAGAGAAGTAAGCCACAAACAAGTTTTGGCCCAGTCCTCTCTGTGATGATCTAATTCAAGTTTGCAGTTAGAAGGTAAAAAAACATCCCTGTCCTTCTTCTTAACCCACCTCTGTACTTTAACTATCTGTTAATTGTAAGCCTCACCGAGGCTCAAGAGTTTGTGTCGGTTGCTGATGTTTCTACAGTCCAGATGTGAATGTTTGTGTATTTTTTCACTGATTAAATAATGACAAGCCACCTAGCCAAAGCCCTAAATGTTTTGGCAAACCATGCTGTAATTTTGCCTGAATTTTTCAGTAAATCTTTAGAGCTATTGGCTGAAGCCAAATCATAACCAAAGTCTTCATGTTTCCTCCTCTGTGGAGAATAAACGCCCGTCCTTAATAACACACCACTCATGGATCGGCGTGCTGCTGGCGTGGCTTAAAGACCTCCTGAAGTGGAAAGTTTTGAAGTTGTTTTTATCTCTCAGACACAGAGCAAGGAGCCTCCTCAGCTTCCTGTCTTTATAACTTCAGGAATGATCTGAATGAAAACAATGAAGCATGAAAACATGCTGCTGTCCCTGCTGCTGCTTTCTGTTTGTTGAGTCAACACAGAGAGGAAACCTGGAAAACTCTGCACATCTCTGTTAATAATAACCTGGCCGTGGGGAGACAGCTGTGATTAAAAAATGTTTCTGCAGTGAAACATCGTCTGCTGAAGTGACACAAACATCAATGTAACAGACCCTCTAATTTATATCTGCTGCCTTTAAAGCACTTATCTTGTTATTTTTGGACACACTACTGCCGGATTAAATCTTCTCTACTTCAAACTACGTGCAAAGAAGCTGTAACTGCATTTTTACAGGTCTCTGATTCCAAATCATGAATAATCTCCCTGTAAAGGCTCCGCATCAGTTAATAAGACAAATCCAACATGAACGGCTACAAAGGAGAGAGGGTTAAAGCTCCTGAAAACACAGCCCTGCCATGAGGCCAGAGAGAATTCGGTTTTGACCTAATTTGGGTTTAATTAATCGTTAAATTAAAAAGGCTGAGCTTTTTAAGTGGATGAAAAATGCAAAAACAGATCCAATCCTCATGTAATCCAGAGCTGTGTAATTTTAAATCTTCAGCACTTTAGATGCTTTTAAAGCCTCTACGCCAGCGATAGCCAGGGCCAGAGGTGTTTTCAGGTTCTCTGTCCATTTGGCCATTGTTGCAAACGTGATATCTAAAGAACGCTTTAAGGGATTTTCTTCAAACTTTGCACAAATGCCCCCGCTAACTCACGGATGAACTGATTAGAACTCAACATTTCAGCGACAGTATCAGGATATTTGAAGGGCAGGGGCCAAAATGATAAAAAGGGCACCTATAGTGTGCAGTGGGGCTCCATGGTTCAAAAAGTTGTCATATATTATTGTGATATTAATAGTGATGGAATTAGAAATCCTGGTTAAGATTCAACTTTTTCTCTTTTTAGCTTATGATTATAGCTACTAAACCTGAACAAAGATACACAGGAGAGGATGTCAATGAAAATGAACTTGACACCAAGGAGCCTATAGCACTTTATTGCATTTTCTCCACTGCTGGACATGTGGATTCGTCCACTGAGGAGACCTTGCTCACTGGGAGGTACTCTATCACTCATTCAGTCAGGAACACTCTCTTCACACATTTCACCATTTTACTGCAAAATAGATGTACAGTTTTACTAGGCAGAGAAGGCAGGAGCGCATGGCTAGAAATCCCATATGCATCGACGCATTATGACAATGAGAATTGAACACAATAAAATTAGTTCAGAAGCAATGAATCCATAGTAACATGAATCTCAATATGGGTGCAACAACTTTATGCTATAAAGGAGGAGGCTGTGGTGGAGGAGGTGAAGCTTTGCCAGCAGCTGCAGCTGTGTGGTGAATCAGTATTAATGTAAGCAGGGATTAGTGAGAAGTATGTTATATTTAAATACACCGCTGTGCTGAGAGAAAGAGCTGTGATTGGCTGTGGCAGCTGGGAGGCAATAATTGGGATCAGCTGGGCGTCAGCTGATCATAAGACTAGTGTGTCCTACATGAATTAACGCTGTTTCATTTGTCCACTGGAGGGGCAGCACGGAGGGCATTTTATCACACACTGTCCCTTTAAAGGCAGCCTAGAGAAACATTGTTATATATCCACTTAGAGGGTACTAAGCATTTTTTCCCACTCAGAGGGCATCTATAAATTTATCACAGTGGCATACAAGAAGGCACTTTTGCAGCAACCTTTAAAACATTAGGGCACCACCCCACTTTTGGGTCCATCAGTGCTACACTTTGTCTTGAGGGTGAACTGATTAAATTTTGGAGGTCAAAGGTCACTACAATCTTACATACAGTGACCTTGTACCATATCACAGCCTCTTAGGAGCCAATCTTCCTTGATGCTTGTGAGAAAAATACCAAGAAATTTCAGTCTGCGTTTGGTAATCTAGACATAAAAGGAAACATCAACAATAGTTAGCGAGCTTTTGGAGGCATGCAACCAGCCTGCAGTAGTTCTATTATGGATATATGATTGTTGCAACACTTAATAAGCTTACTATAGATGTCAAAATACAAAAATAGATCCACAAATAAACTTTGTGCACAAAAAGTAAGGAAATTTGTGTTTTGTCAATTAGTTTGTTGTAACAATGCTTCTTAGCAGTAGATCTTATACTGTTGGAGAGCCTGTTAATGATTGCCATTATGGGAGGCAGTGTCAATGCAGAGAGATACTGAGATGATCTTCTGCAACCAGTGCATGTTCCTTACAAATGTGGCACAATATAAAGAGGAAATAAACAGGCTTTACAACAGAATAAGATTCATCGCCTTGAAGCACTCTTACAACAAAGAATGAAATCTACTAAACAAAAATGTACTTACTTTCTGTGCTGGGTTTACATCCAAAATTCCTCTGAAAAAAATCCACAAATAGATCACCAAACATGGAAATAGGTTTTAGATGTATGAATAGATTCCCAGTAGATCCGCAATCCATTAATAGTTCCACAAATGCATGAATAGTTCCACAAATTAATCCACAAATGGATTAAAAAATTGCAAATAAATCCACAACATTGCACATGGATCTAAAAATGTGTAAACAGGGATTTAATGAGAGTTAGTAATATTGGGTCCTTGGGACATCCCTGGGGGCCATCAGGTATCTGTGTGACAAATGAGAGAAGTATTCCTGCATCCTTGGCACAAAGTTGGTCACATTCCCAGTATATTTTGGTGTCCATCAGGATCTCAAGGCACAACCGGGGTGGGTATCGTTTCTGGTTTTTGGACCTAAAAATGTCTTCTCTGCTTTTTGCAGATGATGTTGTCCCATTGGCTTCTTTAGCTGTGGACTTCCATCAGGCATGGGACCAGTCTGAATTTAGGCGTGAAGCTTTTGGGATTCATGAAGGGGTCAGGTGGGAGGATAGCTGAAGAGATGGGGCTGCCAGAGCATAAGTGCCAAACCGGCATATGCTCCCCATACCCATACTTGACCTGTTTTGCTGGACAAGGGCTCAATTCCAATTGTTTTACTGAGATCTTGACTTGTTTATCCTGTCATAATGACTAGAGATATCTTGAAGACAGCTTTTTTTTCCCATGAAAATGCTCTAAATTTCTTGGGATCTTTAAAAAAACACTGCTCCTAAGGGGGGCCAGGCTCAGCCTTAGAGATAGGGTAATGAGCTCAGACATGAGAGGGAGCCTGGAGTAGAGCCACTGCTCCTTCACATCGAAAGGAGTCAGTTGGGGTAGTTAACTGTAAGCCTCATGGACGCCTCCTTTTGGAAGTCTTCCAGACACATCCAGAAGGGGAGAGACCAAAGGGTTAGGCCCAGATCTTACTGGAGAGATTTTATTGGTTAGCCTGCTGCTATCATGGCGTGACGAAAGCAAATAGATGGAGATTTGATAAATATGTAATTATGTATTTTTAGTTAAATGCTAGTAATTTATAATATTATTGATATTGATACCATGTTTTATAACTTCATGATGCTGCAGCTTTAAGCGTTTTTCTTGTTTAATCCATCCAGCAGAGGGCAGCAGCGAGGAGGAGGTGCTGCTGGTTGTTGATGCTGAGGAAGCTTCTCCTCCACTTCTGCATCAGGGAAGAGGAGGAGGAGGAGAGAGACAGCGTTAACTTCCTGTGTGGCGATCTGAGTTCAGCCTGGCTGCAGCTCCGGGAGCGTTGAGCCTCTGCAGACCGGCCAGGAGGAGGCTTCAGCGGGAGGAGGAGGTGTGTATGGGCCGGAGAGACTCCCGGGACCTCCGTGCGTAAAGAGCAGCGGAACAAGGAGCCCTAGATGTGGATTGTTTACAACGGAGGGTCCCGCCGATCCTGCTCCACAGCGGCCGCTTCGGCTCAGCAGACCCTCCGCAGATAGCGTCACTGGAGCGGGCTGATGGTGGCCCTGGTGCTCGGCCTTCATCCTCTTCATCATCCAGCCTGCTGTGAGAGCGTTTAACCCGGGGGAGTCCCGCGGGAGGAGCGGAGAGAGGAGCCGGGGAGCGGAGCAGCATCGCCCGGTGCACGGTGCAGCGGGGCCGGGGAGGAGCTGACCCAGAGATGGCTGTACTCAAACTGGCCGATCAGGTAGACCCTGCTAGCTGTTAGCTTAGCATTAAAGTGGCTTCATTATGTCTTTTTAATAGAAATTTATTTTAATATCTCTGCTAGTTTTTGTGTTTCTTTTATGAGAACGGATCAGTCTAAAAACCAGGATAAATCCTCATGATCCTCCTGAAGAAAAACACACATAATTCATTCAAAAAGCTGCTAAAAAGTGGAGGTTTTCATTTCTCCTAATTTTGGCTTTTATGGCAATAAATGTCGATGTTCCGTTAAAATTAGGACAGCCCATTTCTGCTCTATACTTCCTGCTCTGTTTCCTTCCGCAAGCATCCTCTCTGCTGCACAGAGCATGTCCTCAAATACAACAGAGCATGCCCCAAAAAGAGAAATATAACCAGGCTGACCTTAATAATAATAAGAGAAATATATCCATCCTCTCTGCTGCACAGAGCATGTCCTCAATGAGAAATATAACCAGGCTATCCTTAATAATGAGAAAAATATATCCATCCTTTCTGCTGCAAAGAGCATGTCTTCAAATACAACAGATCATGTCCTCAATAAGAGAAATATGATCATGTATGTCCCTAATAATGAGAGAAATATATCTGCACAGAGCATGTCCTCAATTACAGAAATATAACCAGGGTGTCCTTAATAGTAATAAGAGAAATATATCCATCCTCTCTGCTTCACAGAGCATGTCCTCAAGTACTACAGAGCATGCCCCAAAAGAGAAATATAACTAGACTATCCTTAATAATGAGAGTAATATTTCCATCTTTTCTGCTGCACAGACCATGTCCTCAAAAATAAAGTACCCAGTATGTCCTCAATAATGAGAGAAATAATACAGGGCATGTCCCCAAATACGACAGAGCATGTCCTCAATAAGAGAGAGAACCCAGTATGTCCTTAATAGGAAGGGAACATATCCATCCCAGTAAAACAGTGCATGTCCTTAATAAGAGTAATTAAACAATCAGGTCCTCCAACAAAGAAATGTAACCAAGTGTGTCCTCACGGGGGGGAAAAGGGTCCTGATTACCTGGGCCCCCAGTAGGAAGGGGCCCTTGAGAAACCTGTAATGAAAAGTGTGTTCTTATTTATTTTTTCTTAGTAATAAGTTTTATTATTGAATCAAATGCAACCAAAATAATCAGTCAACAGACTGAAATTTGTATCAAATAGAATAAAATGAAATAATGGGGGGGGGGGGGGGCTGCTCATCCCTTAAAAAAAGTCCAGCACTGCGCAAGTAATTTTAACTTAACCATAGTAAAAATTTTGCTCATAAATTGAGAAATTATGGTTTGTTGCTGGGTAAGGGGGGCTCTGTGTTATATTCTTTCTGGGGTCCTAAATCCCTGGCTACGCCCCTGGTCCACAGTAACAGAAAAATAAACAAGTAGGTCTTTAGCTAGAAAAGTATGACAGAGGATGTCCTCAATAAGAGAGAAATAACCAAGTATGTCCTCATTAAGAGAAATAAAACTGAGCTTGTCCTAAATAAAAGACATACAACCAATCTTGTCCTCAAAAAGAGAGATACAACCGAGCATGTTCTTAATAAGAAGAGAAATATAACTTAGCATGTCCTCAATTATCGAAATACAACCATACAATTACAAGTACTAACAAAACAAAACGTGCCATGTAGAGAGAACTACAAGCAGCCTGCAATGGCCTGAAAAACTGGCTCAAAATATAAGTCTTAACTTTTACAGAGAAAAAAGCCAATCCTGATTTTGGATTTGGCCAATCAGTTTCTACTGTGGCTATTGCCAACCCCTGTGCATGTCCTTACATCACTGCCTCACCAAGCATGTCCTCAATAAGAGAAATATTTTTGTGCATGTCCTAGAAAAATGGAAACATAACTATGCTAACTGCTGCACTGAGCTTGTGTTGTATCATATTGTATTGTACTGTATAGTACCATATTGTGGTGTTTCAATTTTTATAGAATATCATAACACTTCTTATCATATCCCAACGTATCATATGGCATCATATCGTATTGTATCCTACTGTATTACATCGTATCCGATTGTATTGTATCATATTTGTATCATGTCATATTGTATTGTGTAAAAATACAAATACAACCATCCTCACTACTGTATAGAGCATGTCCTGAAAAAGAGGAGGGAGGGAAACCAACTTTCAAATGTTGCTACCATATTTGTCTAACTTAGGCAATGTGCAGTGATTTTCCACTGCACAACAATTATTCAATATTGGAGTCTTGAAGTTTCATTTTTCATCATTAAAACAGATTTCAAATGATTTCATTTTTCAAGTATCATAATAAAGTTTATCAGGACAACCCTAACGCAAATTACCACTAATTAAGACTTTTGCATCTTTATTGCAGATATCCTGAAAATGATAGTGAATACTTCTGCTGCTCTACACCAAATATAACCCATGTTGTGATTGTCATTATGCCAGAATTTTAAACTAATATGCAAATCAACTGATGTTTAACTGTTCTGATGCCACTCCAACAAACAGGTCTCCAAGGCATCTAATATTTGGTTGTTCTTTTTCAGTTGTCAAAAATTTGAAGCAAACTCCCACACTGTCTAAATTGCTCAAAACATTGGTTAAATCTAAATATTGTCAATATCTTTTATGGATTCATTGCTCTGCTACGTGTTTTTTTTTACTTGGGTCTGTCTGGGGGCTCCTGAGTAGGTTTCAGGATGTCCCAGCAGAGCAAAAACAGAAACAACAACGCGTGGCTTATAAACCTTATGAAATATATTTCCAAGTATTAACCATATCAGATTGGGAATCTTTAACCAACATCTTATCAATCATCGACTGTGTTCAAAACCAGACCAGGTTAAAAGTCCCTGGTGTTAAAAGTTTTAGAATAACTGGATTGAAATCATCAGATTTGATCTTCTGTGTAAAACAAGGCTGCCAGTCTTACAGTTTAATGTTGTGTCTTAAAGATTTTATGGTTTGCACATTCCAGGAGTGATTAATGATATTATACTAATCCCTGGCACGTCTACTTCATTTCCAAATTATGTAAACAAGTGTGAAGATTAATTCAGGAAAATATGTGAGTCTGCGCATGAGACGGGAGGTCTGTCTTCAGGATACCAGGAATACGCTAGAAGTCTAATGAAGTTCTGTGTTTATTTGCAACCTAAGGACCAAGGAAAAATCTGAGACAGTCATGGCCCTCACTTTAACACTCTTTAGCGACAAATCTAGCACTTTTATTCCACAGGAATGACACTCTAAATCATGTCCAAAAAATTTAACCTGCTAGATTCCTATCACATATCTGTTTTGCTTTGCTGCATCTCTCAGGATACATCCTTGAAGTTGCAAAATCAGGGCATCTCCAATTTATTTTTGCATTTATTTGAATAGGAAATATTATAGGAAACTGGGCAGAGAGTGGGGAATGATGGGAGAAAGGAGCCACAGGTCAGACTCAAACCTTTACCACCACTTTGAGGAGAGAATAGCCTCATGCCCTGCGGGTGGGACCTAACCACTATGCCATCAGTACCTTGAATCTCTGTGAATTTAATGATCCATAATGTTGAAAAGTTCAGAAGCTTTATGAAAAATAACTTCAGTTAAAGAGGGAGAGCACTCTATGGATTGGTCAGTTGTTTTTGTCCATTTAGACACTTCAGAACTTTGTCTGCTGCTTTTTGGTTATTAAAAAACAAGAAAAGAACAAAAAACGGGAGCCTAGAACTTCTATTTTTCCTGTGATTTTCAATCAGAATTCAATATCATTTCATTTAAACATGAATCAAATTAAGGTTTAAAACCCTGATATTATAACAGCCTTAACGACAATTTCTTTCATTAAAACAAGAATCTAAATTTCCTCTGATGTGCTGCTCCACATCCTTCAGAGAAATGAAAAATCAAAGCTAAAATGTTGGTAGATTTGGCACTGGCAGTCTTACCATAAATGGTTATTCAGCTGTGGGGGTCTCCTTCTTTTTAGCAACAGGAACAAAAAGGTGCTCTTCAATATTTAAAGAATATTTAAGCAACTTTTTGATTGACTGCATTGTAAGTTGACCAACCTGGCTGGTTATCAGTGCTGAATGAGTGTTGCCAGTCTCAAAGTTAGGCAGGAGGGTTTCTGGGCTCAGCCTTAGAGATAGGGTGAGGAGCTTGGACAGCAGCAGCAAATATGGGTTAAGAAAGGCAAAAATGGATGGTAGAAATGGATGGTAGAAATGGTGAAAAGCAGTCAAAAAGTGGCAGAAATGGGTTAAAAGTGGCTCAAATGGGCTGAAATAAGTGAGGACAGTGTGGCAGAAATTTGCCTAAAGTAGCAAAATCTGGCATCAAGTGGCAAATAATTGGCTGAAAGTGGAACAAATGAGCATTAAAATGGTGAAAAGCACTTAAAAATTAAAAAAGGGTTAAAAGTGGCTAAAATGGGCTTTAATATGTGGTGAACAGTTGCACAAAACAATGAAAGTGGCAAAAAGGTGTTAAACAAGGCAAAAAAGGGATAAGCAGCAAATATAGGTTAAGAACGGAAAAAAATGGTAAAATGGGCAGAAAAACTGGTGAATGGCGGTTAAAAGATTGCAAAAAAATTGGGTTAAATGTGGCAAGGATAGGCTTGAAGTGGCAAACATGGGCAGTTGGAATGGCAAATATGGGTAAAAGGGTGCAAAAAAATGGTTGTTGTAAAAATGGGTGACTAAAGTAGCGAAAAGGGTTAAAAGTAGCAAAGATTAAAAATTAAAATGGGTTTAATCTATAAACAAATGTGTAAACAAATGTGGCAAAAATAGTGATGAAAATGGGTTAAAAAGTGGCATGTATAAATTATTTGAACATCAGATTCCACTAACAAGTTGACACATTTTTAAGCTCCAAAATCAATCAATCAATCAATCAATCAATCAATCAATCAATCAATCAATCAAATTTATTTATAAAGCACATTTAAAAACAGCAACAGCTGACCAAGGTGTTATCCATGACAGGGAGTCACACAGAAAAGTTAAGATGCACACACATATAAAACTACATGCAGTGAGGATAATTATTACAATGACAAACTAACAAACAAACAAAAAGAAATAAAATAAATGGAACAAAATAAAAACAAAAAATTGTTGCTGAATGAAGTAACTGTTAGCCAGGATGCTAACTATGCTACTGGTCCAATGCATTGATACTGTCAATAAATAACAGCTGGAGAGGACCCAGTCTCTGGGGTGACAGGGGCTCAGCCAAATCTGTGGGAGGCCTTCCCAAAGTAAAACATGGATTCTTTACAAAATGCGAAGATTTGAATTCTAAAGAACAATAATCTACAGGTTTATGAGCAGAGAAGGCTTAGGTGGTTTAGCATTTTTGGCTCAGACATTTAGTGAGTGGTACCTAAATCTGAGTTCTGATTGGGATTGGTGGGTATTGGATATATCAGTACCCATCCCTAATCAACACTGAAACTTGACTACCACTCTTAGTTACAAACACTTGTTATCAGTCTCATAAACTACTAAGAATTGGTATCAGTCCTTAAAAATTAACATCTGGTGACTCCTAATGGGAAGAATGTGGAGTGGATGAAGGCTTCAAGGTCAAGAGCAAATTTTCAAATACAAATATCAAATGTGCAAACCATATTTACTCTTTTTTATGGGTCAAATTGTTTTTTTTCCTTTCTCTAAAGTATTAAAATGCATAAAAATGTCCATAACAGTTTCCTTGTTGTCAAGAGTTATGCCTTCAGTTTGCTTGTTTTGATAGATCCACAGTCCAACACCCAAAGATACACAGTTTAGGATAATATTACCTCAGACAAGCAGCAAATCCTCTAATAATTAACCAATCACTGCAGCTCTAATTGGGTGTATGATCCTTAAATAGGGTAAAGTTCAACCCCCAGTGCTTTCTGTTTACCTTACAGGTCCCTAAACCTCATTATGGAAGCAGTTTCCCTCCTTTAAACAGCCTCTTTTAAACTCTTAAATAGTTATTTTGTGATTTTGTCTGTGAATGTGTTCCTGATAAAAGGCAGCTTGGATCTAAAGCGACGTGTTACACTGAGACGTTATGTAGAAATCCCTGCCTGGCCCAGCTTTGTCTTCACTTCTATCAGATCTGCCATTTCGTTAACTTCAAAGAAGGGAAGAGCGTTTTTTTTTTATGAAACTCATCAGAAGTGAGGGACTTCCTGTTATGTTGATGCTGATGAGGTCTGGTAATGTCTCTGCAGACAGCTCAGTGGCTTATAGAATTCTTTTTTATCATGTGCTCATCAAGAGAAGATCACATGCAGATGTGTTATTCTAGGATCTTTTAAAACCTGCTGTGGTAGATAATGCTCAGCTGCTTTGTAAGTGTGGTGCAACTGAAGAGGAAAGTTCTCAAGGAGGCTCATGTTCAGAGGTTAAGACATTGGTGAACTAGGAGCAGAGTTGTAATGGACTGAATCATAATAGGATTAATAATGTGTCTTCTCTACTGAATGAGCAGCCTGGAGGACACTACTCACCTTCTCTTCAATATATCAGCCTTGTTTACATTTTTTCTAGCCAAGTAGTTGTTGAAAGTGTTTTCTCTGTTAGAGAAGCTGATAAAGAGGCGCTATATTGTGTTTTCTCCAACAGAGGACCATTGCATATTGTATTCTTCAATAGAAGGGCATCCTTAAGCGTTTTGCTCCATTTCCCTTGTCTAAGCAGCATCATTTAAAGCATTTATTCCCATTCAAAGGGACTTATACTTTCTCCTCAGTGAGAACAAACTAGCTGGGGTGTCAAACTCAATCACAGCAGGGGCGGGATTCTGGATTCAGGACTAACCTGAGGACCTAACAGGGTCACCTTTTTAACCATAAACTGTCAACCTTGTTTCACCGGTAATAAAATATGAAAAAAACAAACTGAGCACTAATCATAAACGATTTTGACATTTAAAAAGTTAAAAAGATAATTGTAAAGGCTCACAATCTGAGAAAAATAAATGTATTTGTTCAAAAAGGTAAAAACATGACATTGAAATTGAAAAATAATGTTTTTAAAGGCAAATATATTAGAAAGAGAGTCAAAATCATGAGTTTAAAAGGTCAAAATATGAAATAAAATTTGTAATAATGACATTAAAGTCAAAATGTGATTTAAATTTTAAATTGTGAGTCTAAAAGGTCAAACTAGGGATTATGAAGTCAAAGTTTGGAGTTTAAAATATGAGGCAAAATACAAAATAAATGGGTAAAAAGGTCAAAGTATCACTTAAAAATTTGAATTATGAATCTTAAAGCTCAAAATATGATATGAGAAATCAAAATTATGAGTTGAAATGCTCAAAATATGTAATTAAAAGTTTGAGTTGTAATTTTGAGATGCAAAATTGAAAATGTGAAATCATAACACAAATTATTTTCTTTACCGATATTCCTGACTTCTTATCTACATATTTTTACCCTTTACTTTTTCAGATTTTGTGACTGTACAGTTAGAGTAGAGTAGAGTAGAGTAGAGCTGTACAGTTGATTTAATTGCAATTGCCAATAAAAATCAGAGTGTCAGGCTGTGCAGTGACATTATTGCACAAAAGGCTACATTTATCTTTGTATTAAGAAGTTCTGGAAAGGTTTACTAAAATCCCTGCAGAAAGTTGAAGTTTACAATAGGGCCACTGTTGCACTTTGCTGACTAAAATTTAAGAAAAGATTCACTTTTATTTTGTTAGGGAAAATTATGTTATTTTGAAATCAGTACTCTAAAAAGCCAGGTTTTGTATTTTTTGTGCAGTTTAATATTTGTATGCTTTGAGTTGAGAAATGCACACTTCAAAACTATCATTATCCTCTGAAATCACAATATTGCCCAGTATGATCGCAGTCACTCATTATTACCAAGTACACTGTTATTTCTCCTCTAAAATGGTGCACTACAGTGCACCAAAAACACTTCAGCCTTTTAAATGATTCATAGAGCTTTGGCTTTTTTCATGAATAGCACATCAGTGGGTGCTGTGCCACATTTTCTCCACTGGCAGGGCCGTTCTTTGCACTTTTCTCCACTAGAAGGACATGCTTTAGGCATTTGATTGTGTTTTTGTCCACTGAATGACATTCTTAAGGACCATGCACCTTTTTTTTATACTTTAGGTGACATTCATTAGTGTCATGAATCAAATTTAGTTGACCATATTTCTCCTCTGAAGCAGCACCTTGGTAGCCTTTCAAAGGTGATTGATTGCAGATCCATCTTGCAAAGCTTCAAAGTGGTATTCTTTTTCCTGGTTAGAGAATGACTGGACCAATCAGCATCATTTTCTTAGTGGAAAAGACGTTTTTACTCTTCTCCTGACCAACTGAACAAGGGTTCAGTTTACTGACTGGCTCCACTGACAGTGAACAGTGATAGCAGCTGTTGAGATTACTCCTTGGTGCCTACAGTATAATATGTTTTGTTCTTCTGATTGGTCCATAATGAATTTTACGGACAGAACTTTTGCCCAATCATCTTATGAGATGTTTTTTAAGGTTCTGTCCTTACCTAAAGACATCTATGGGGTGTTGCCCAGATAAATGTCAATGTGGCGCTTTTCTAACAAATTCACAATGCAATGAAAAAGTATTTTCCCTGTCCTCATCTTCTTTTTTCATATTTGCCACTCTTAGATGTTTCAGATCATCAATCAAATTTTAATATTAGACAAAGATAATATGACTAAATACAAAATACAGTTTTTAAATAATGATTTTATTAACTAAGGGAAACAAGCCATCCAAACCATATGTAAAAAGTATTTCCCCCTCCTTTTGTTTAATCATGAATTACCTGTGATTAATCACTTTTTTGTAAAGCTGTGGCCAGTGAAACTGGCCACACCCAGGCCTGATTACTTCCAAACCTGTTGAATCCAGAAATCCCTTAAACAGAACCTGTGAGACAAAGTGAAGAAGGATCTCAAGAAAAAATGCATCATGCCACGATCCAAAGAAATTCAAGGACAAGTAAGAAACAAAGTCATTGACATCTATCACTCTGAAAGGGTTACAAAACATTTCTAAGGCTTTGGGACTCCAGTGTGCTATGGTGAGAGCCATTATCCACAAATGGAGAAAACTTGGAACAGTGGTGAACCTTCCCAGGAGTGGCCTGCCTACCAAAATGACCCCAAGTGTATGGATGACTCATCCAGGAGGTCCCAAAAGAACCCAGAACGACATCCAAAGACCTGCAGGCCTCACTAGCCTCAGTTAACGTCAGTGTTCATGATTCAACAATAAGAAAGAGACTGGGCAAAAATGGCAGGAAAGTTCCGAGGCCAAAACCACTGCAGACCAAAAAGAGCAAAATGGCTCATCTGGCATTTGCCTAAAGTGTCCTGATGATCCCCAAGACCTTTGGGAAAATATTCTAGGGGACTGACGAGACAAGTTTTGGAAGGAGTGCATCCCGTTCCATCTGGGACCACTTGCTGTAATTAATGGAACCATGAATTCTGCTCTCTACCAGAAAATCCTGAAGGAGAATGCCATCAGTTCATGACCTCAAGCTAAAGCACAGTTTGGTTATGCAGCAGGAAAATGATCTCAAGCAGACAAGCAAGTCCATCTCTGAATGGCTTAAAAACCAATTGCAGGTTTTGGAGTAGTCTAGTCAGAGTCAAGATGCTGTGGCATGACCTGAAACAGGCCGTTCATGCTGGAAATCCAATAAGACTGAGTTAAAACAATTCTGCAAAGAAGAGCAGTCCAAAATTCCTCCACAGTGATGTGAAAGACTCATTCCCAGTTGTCCAAATGCTTGCTTGCAGTTTTTGCCATAATTGGAAGGAGACATATACTTTTTTACAGCACTGTACCTAATGTGAGAGCATACAAGAGCACCTTTTAGGGATGCATGATATTGAGTTTTTGCTGATATCCAATCCTTCAGTCATGAAAATGCCCTTAAAAATCTAGGGAATGAGGATGAACAAAAACAAACATTGCAGCTGATGTAGGTCTGTTAGTCTTGCCAATAAATGCCCAAACCTTTTTATACTTATAACTGATACTTGCAGCCATAATAAGATAATATTAACAGCTGATACATTGGTTGTAAAGCAGCTTTGCAGACTTTATGAAAAGTAAAAATTTCTGCTGCACTTGTTAATAATCTTCATTTTAGCTTAGCATTAAACAGACTAAACGTACTCTGTGTTTTTGAGGTTCAAATGCATGATACTAAGAGCAGTTTTTAGGAGTAAAACCTCATCTTTCCTCTGAATAGAAAACAGAGGAAGCACAGGAAGTCGTTGACTCTTGACTTTGTGCCACAGCACTGCTCTGTGTGGAAAGCCAGTGGATATGCGTATGTTTGTTATCAGATTTCCGGTGTTATTTCTACTTTTCCCTTGTTTCTAACTTCAGTTTCCTCGATTGTTTCCTGCGTCTGTGAGAGGCAGGTGAAAAGTTCTGTCTTCCTCAGCATTCAGGGCACATGTGAAGGCAGACTGGAGGAGTAAAAGCCCACAGGAGAGCCTCAGAAGTATGTCATCGTCCCTTAAGGGGGAGGAGATGGGGCAGTTTAGGGCCTGTCACCGCGGGCATCACAGGAAATGAAGACATGGCTGCAGAGCACAGGCTTTCTTTATGCAGGGAGGCAGTAAACAGGACACAGTGCATGTGTGCTGCATGTTTTCGTGTTACCGTTGTTGTGTTTTGAATGAAAACAGAGGTAATCTGATGGAGGAAGCTTGTGTAGGATAAGAGTCAGAAAGTGGAGGATAGATGGAGGAATCTGCATGTCTCTTATGTTGTATGCTCTCACTGTAGTTTGGATGAAATCTGTCAGGCTTTATGGCTCTGAGAAATAATGTTTTTAGTGTTAAAAAGTCGTCTCCATTACTGTATGGTGATTGTAATGTTAGAGATAATGTCAGAGAGGCTGTAGAGAGCCAGAGCGGTGACTTAACTTTGTTTGGTTCTGTAATTCAATAACGTCTCTTATTTGGTATTTCCTTTATCATTTTGTATGAAATGAAGAATGTCAGTGGTCTTCTCTTTGTCTTGTTAAACCCACAGAGGTCAAAGGCTCATGGGAAATGATGTCCGTATGAGGCTGTAAGAAAAACTACATACTAAATTAATGTTTAAACAGGATCTGCTGTTGAGGAAAGATTTTATCTGAAGCTTTAATGAAACAGTTTTTAACATCAGTGAGATTTTAAAGGAGGTTTCCTTTCCTTTCTTTTCTTGTTGTTGTTTTCACACTAATGAAGGAAACCATGCCTGCAAAACATCTTTTATATTTACTTTGGACTCTGTGCATGGTAATGGCTGCTGAGATGTTGGATGGTCATTACTGGTTACTATTTATACATGGTTTTTCTGATTAAACATCGAGAGATATGCTTGAAGGGATTGAAGTTCAGTGATTTTCTTGTCCTTTCAGCCTACAGCTGAATATACCACCAAGGCATTATATTAAATTTTCAACTTTTTAAAACTTTGTTTTTGGAAGTGTACACACATTCTGCCTCTGATGACTGCAACACATTGCAAGAAAGTCGGGACAAGAGCGTGCTTACCACTGTGTCCCGTTACCTTTTCTTTATCACTCAGGAGACTGAATACACTGATTGCTGAAGTACTGAAAGTGAATTTTTTTTCCCATTCTTCCTCCATGTACATCATAAGTTGCTCATCAGTGCAGGGTTTCTGTGGTTGTATTTTGTGCTACATAATTTGCTAGGGCTGGGTAGATAATCATGTTCAATTTCAATCAGGATTTTGGCCTCCCATGGATATAAAAACAAGATTATTGTGATGAAATAGTTACTGTGCTGCAAGCCTTTTTACGCTTGCATGTCAGTAGGTTTTGTCATGTAGTCAGCTTTTCATTGATAACTTTTATATTCCGCCATGAAAGTAATATTTATATTTTCATTATTAAATGGTGTTATTTTTATGTATTTATGTATGTTGTACTCAGTCTGTGCCACTGGCTGGTGAGTGAGTCTCGGCCTTAAGGTTCAAGTATTTCTGAGTCTTGTTCACGAGTGAGGGTTAAAGGAGGCGTGAGATTCATTGACAGGCAGATTGGTGCAGCGTCAGCAGGACTGATGTGGTGAAGAGGCAGCTGAACTGGAAGGCTCTCAATTTCCTGGTCAATCCTTGTTCCACAGCTGAATCATTTATGAAAATAATTTAATTGCTATATTTTTTCCTCAATATTGCAATTGTGATGTGATTTTCATTTTTTTAGGTTCCTCATCTTCTGTATTTTCCAAAAGACACAAGCAATTAATCATTCTATATTATAACCAACACAATACTTGTTTAACAAGGCGGACAATTTTGAAGAAATAACTGATTGTGATGATTTTGACTTGTATTGCAAATTGGATCTGAATCGTTGTATTGAAGCGAGTGAGTTTATGAAATTCTCATTTATAAGAAAAATGTAAAAAAAAAAAGAAGAAAGTAGGATTTTTTGTAGACTATTCCAGAAATATGGCATGGTATGTAATGCATAACATCTCTGCTGCAAAAAAAGTGTTCCAACCCTTACCTGTGGTCATGAACTCTGAGTAATGACTGGAGGAACGAAATTGTGGGTTTAAGCGATCGAAACGAGAGTCCTCAGCACTTGGTTTCTGGGCTCGGCCGTAGAGACAGTTTGAAGGACTCAGACATCCTGATGGAGCTTGAAGTAGAACTGCTGCTCCTTTGTTTTCAAAGGAGCCAGCTGAGGGGGATCAGTCATCTGATTAGGAGGCCTCCTGGGCGCCTCCATTTGGAGGTCTTCCGGGCATGTATCAACTGGGAGGAGACCTCGGGGAAGACCCAGAATGCACCGGAGGACATATATATCCTGTCTCGTCTGGTAATGCTTCAGGATCCCCCAGAAGGAGTTGGAAAGTGTTTCAAGGGAGAGGGATGTCTAGGTTGGATGGCTGGATGGATGAATACTGCATTTTGTAAATGAACTTGGGGTATCTTTGTTTAGTATTATTTTTGTTTCCTTCTTGCTCTTTATGTTTAACCTAGGATTGTGAATTGTTGTTGTGCTGCTATAGATAGTCTCTTTTTCTGTTGGCCAAAATTTAAATGAAATCTTGTCAAAATATTATCATCCTGAAGTGAAGAAAGTATTTTGTCCTGTATTTATCAGCATCTTTGTCTTTGAGGAAACTTTCCATTGGTACTCTCTGAATCTAAATCTCCGCTCCGTTCTGGTGCCAGCTCTGGCCTCACCGAGTGCCCCTGGTGCTTCCAGACCCAGTGCTGTGACGAGGAGCTCTGCCAGCTGAGTTTTTGTGCATGTAGACTGAAGAATGTGTGGAGCACTTAGAGAGAAAGGCCGAGCTGAAGAGGCCGTATGCTGGCAGGGCTGTACGATTTTCTAAAGACACAGCCCCCTCCTCACTTTTCTCTCTGCTTGTTTTCACTCTCTCTCCTGGATGGGTCCCTCTTCCCTTCTTTTCTTTTCACTTTACTAGAATAAACACTTATCACCCTCAATCAGACCTTTCAGATTTAAGTTAACCTATAAAATGTGCTAGCAGGACAATCAATACAAAAACTGATCACTTTATTTTGTTTTAACTCTGTGCAAGAACTGGTGAAAGCTTGTGAGAGAAAAATGACTAGGAGTCAGAATCATTAAAGATGCAGTGCATGTTGAAACATCCATCCTTTGCACCTTGTTAAATAGCAAACAGTGACTCATGCTCCGATTTCTTCTTTGAATGTGCCTGTTAGGAGTCCGTTGAGTCATCCTTAAGATGTCTCTTTCTGAGAGCCCTGACCTCCAGCTGAGGTAGGACTCCTGTTGATCCAGAGTTCACTGTTAGAAGCCCTGACATGCCCAGATTTATTCTAGAGCTTACTAAACTGCCATTAGATTCCACCAATGGAGCTAGGATGTCATCACAGTTGATTGTCTTCCACCTGCATTTCTCTTCAATTAGACTTTTGCTCCTGCAAACACCAAAACCTGCTGACATGTACAGAAAACCTCATATTTTGTATTTAAACTGCTATAAATGTCACTCAAGTTTGTATCTTATTACTGATTCTGTTATATTCTGACATCCTAGTCTCATAAACAGCACATTGATCTTTTGATGCAAAGATTGTTTAAATCAGGGCTGAGCCCAATACCGACGTTCAAGAAATACCGATGCCCACACCAGTGTTTCCTCATTAACCGTTGTTACTTGTTTGATTTTTGTAAATGTTAACATCCTCATCTGGGCCAGGGACTATTATCATTTTTTAATTTCTAACAAAAGTATGATCATATTCTTTATCACTTTAAAGGGGGTGAATTCAACCGGAGAAATCCACAATACAGATTTTGTTTAAAAATGTATTTCACAGTAAAAGACTTTTTTGAAAAATTAATGCAGCATGACCTCTTTAGCCTAAATAAATTCCAACTTATTTAGTAATTTATACTTATATTACTTATTATTTAAGAACTCTCAGTAAGATGCTGGTATAACAGCCAGCTCTACCTCAAAGTCTAATTCTTGGTTAGATGCATGTTTTTCTCGATAAAGATTATAAAGATTAGCATCTCTGCCTCAGTCTGTCTCTTTTCTCATTCAGGATGTGAGAAAATAGCTCCATCTCCTGCTCAGGTGGCATGCGTGTCAGTCAGTTGCGTGTTGTAATACACCGACGTAATTTACCATCCTCATCAAAATAGCAGTCCTTGTACCAGGATCTAATTAAGTAGTAATGCAGAAAAGAGGATCAGACCTTATTTGTTTGAATCTTTTGTGATGAAGTAGTCTTTGTTGTTTTAACACCGTGATCAGTGGCTGCCTCCATGTGCAAAACATTTTCAGGGCTCTTACTGAGGGGATCGTGCCAGCAGCCGATGAATCCAGTGCTCTGACTTCTCTAGTCAGCTGTTCAAATAGAAAGAGAAGTGTGATAAAGTTTTCAAACTAACTGCTGTGCAGCTGAAGTTGTGGGGAGTTTGTAGTTTTGAGGCATGTGTGGAGGGCATTTGTTTTTGTTACAAGAGGTTTTGCATTATGTTAAAATCATGTTATTCCACTTGGTTGAGACGTCCTGCTGCACTCTTTTGGGTTTCACCTCCAACTTGACATGTGCAACCTGCAGGGGTGAGTAGACAACAGGATAAAGTTTGTGCACTGCAAGGACTTGTCAGACTGTTGTCATCATTGCTTTTTGTCTTATTTTAGTATCTTCTCTTACATCAGCATACACTGTCTGTTTTTCACACTTGACAGACATCAGATACTGTCATTGGTGCACGTCACATTTTTTGTTGATGGGCCGATGATTGTCCGTAAAGCCAACATCAGCTGTTGAAAATTTTAGACCAATACATAGGTGCATTTAAAAAATCGTCTGTATATATAAATTAATATGAAGTTGTGCTGCACATTTTGGTCATAATGTCCAATTTGCAATCATACTGGACAAGATATGATACCAAACTCAAAAGGTATCATGGGTAGTTTATCATGCGTGGTTATCAAGGAAAACGCAAAGCACAATGGGAGCTTTAAAGTGTTTATTTCTCAAATCAAAACACATACATTTTAAGATGCATAAAATAATTCAAAACCTGAAGTTTTTACAGAACTGCTTTTACAATGATGTATTTTCCAAAAATATAAATTATGCAGCACTTTTACTGAGGCTGATGCCACAGGTGACATCACCTTTGTGCTCTGATGGATCCTCAGAAAAAGACAGTGTGATTATTGATGTGGCTTTTCATCAGAATCACACCTAAAGTCAGACAAAAACTCAGATGAGGAAGTGGAGTGGTTGCTCGTTCATGTGTGCTCGGTTTGTGTTTAAAGCAGAAGTGAAACGCAGCGCCGCGGTTCCTCTCTCGTTTCTGAGAAGAAACAACTAAGCAACAGGAAGTGAAGCAGGCGGCAAAAGGAAGTGAAGAGAGGACTGAAACTCTGATCTGATTCATCAGAAACATCCAGCATGAAGCCTGCACTGCTGTTTCTGCAGAGTTTTTACTTTTTGTGGGTTTTTTTGTCAATTAGAAAAACATAATTACACTTGTCTGAATGAGTTTTAAAGGACAATACTGCAGATTTTGTCATTTTGTCTCAGATAACTACAGTTTCACATCCTTATATTTAGTACTACATCTCCATTGTGAGTGGGATTTAGCAGATTTTGCAAAATGGAGTTTTATCCCATTGATGCACTCAACTTTGATAAGCTTAAATTGTCCTGCTTACTGATTAAACACCCAGGATTTGTAGAAATCAGGATAAACTAGAGAAATAGTGTTTGTTCTTTGATGTTTTAATTTGAAGTTTGTTCCTGCCTCCTATCGGTTTCCTCTGATCAGATCTGATTGTCTGCAAACATTCAGTTTTTTGCTGACTATGCATCTGCAGCCCTCTGTTTGCATGCACGTTGCACGTTTTCATCTCTGTCATGTAGGTGTGTGTGATATCGTCCCTCCTCTACGTTTGTTTGTCTTGTAAATTTTCATGCAGTGCAGAAGAATGCAAAGCACTGTCCAAATGATGGGAACATTTGCATGAACAGTGAATGTGTAATCTCACTAAAATGATCAGCAACAACAGACAATTAGGAAGCATTTTCATCAAAGATAACACACTACAAAAAGAGCTGAATGGTACTGGAAAAACTGACATTACTATATATTTTACTACTGTGATAAATGTGATTATTTAATAAAGAAGCAGCTTTCTGACAGTGACTCTGATGAGTAGAAGTGGTGTGAACCTTTTCTCTGTCCATTGAACGCCACATTTCTCTTTCTCTTATTGTGTTAGAGCTGGCAATGGCAGAGCAGAGGGAGAAAGCAGAAATCTTGCAACTTAAATAGACCAACAAATTGGGAGGATGTTTGTCAGGTGACTGGATTATGATGCATGTTAGGTGTGAAACGAGTGTAGCTCAAATTGTCTGCCTGGACTAGCTCACAGGCATTGCTTTATTTTACATAAACCCTGCTTGATTCTGTTGGATCAGACTGTATTTATATATATCTTATCATCTGATTAACATCATAGAGACCTCATCAAGTGCCATTATGTTTTTAGTTTATATTCCACACATAAGGTAGCTGAATGCAGCCTCATCTCTCTGGTGTGTCGTCTAGAGTTATCCATGTCAAGTATATTTACAAAAACGCTCATAACACAGTCAGATAATGCAAGGTGAAACAGCAAGTACATCTACGGCCTAAATCCTAAAATCCTAACCTTTTGTTGACCTCAGAAGAAGCGACAGTCAGTTTTCTGACTCAATTCTCTGTTATGATGCTTAAAATGATCCACAGGCCACTGTGGCTGATAGATTTGTCAAATTTATCTCACAATGAACAAAAAACAGCATTTAGCTGACTGTTCACTTTCAATAAAGGCAGTGACATCAGCTAACAACAGACTGTACTGAGATAAACTGCTCTGTGATTTTATATTGTAGTGTTAGTGGGGCGGGGTCATTCCCCACTGTTAGCTTGTGACATCATGAGTCCACATATTGGCCCTGCCCAAGTCAGAAAAGAGGTGAAAAACTTCATAACAGTCTAAATCCAAAAGTCAGTTATATGTAGATCTCAGTGTTTTCACATGTTTACAGCAACCATATTCCACCATGTCTAGTGTGTTAAGACAAAAAAACTTTGGATTTCACTTTACAGGGTCTTTAAAAAAATGTTTCATTTAGTGACGTGGTATTGAAAGTGTCAGAGTAAATTTTAACAACTGTATGACCAACAGCACTGACGTTTCCCTGCAGATGTTTAATTTTTTACCCGCAGTGGCGTCTGTGTCTTTAAATCCTTTACTGCTGGAGTGCTGATGGACTGATAGCCGCTCTCTGTGTGTCTCAGGCCTCTATTTACATCCTATCTGTTATCTGAGAGAGAAAATATGGGCCTGACCTCCACACAGAGCCCCTCATTAAAGTGTTTTCTCCTCTCAGACATTTTATTTTTATGATCTGTATCTACTAAAAACATTTTTCTCCATGTGGCAGTGAATATTTCAGCCTCCTGTCTGGAAGTTAGACATTAGAAGAGTTTTAAAAAGTCATGTTGTTGGTAATAGAGATCTTTTTGTATACAGTGTGTAGTAGCTGCTGTCTGTATGCACGAGGTTTAGTAAACACAGCAGCTGCTTCTCCACACAGGCGTGTACCGTGGGAAGGACCATGCTCGGTCTACTCTTGTTAAAAGTCCAGGAAGTTTCCTCTCTCATGTCGTTTCTGTCTCTCTGATCATTTAAATCATGCCATTGTTCCCACTGTTCCTAGTCTGATTCATTAATGTGAGTGTTCTTTCTTCTCCTGCAGCCTCCTCTCATCCAGGCGATCTTCAGCGGAGACCCTGAAGAGATCCGAATGCTCATTTACAAATCCGAAGACATCAATGCTCTGGTGAGAATAAAACACGAACATATAGTGTTTATTAAAACACATGATCCATATTGTCGTCCACCCATCCGTTATCTTCACTGCCTGTCCCATTTTGGGTTGTGCAGTGAAGCCAACAACAAAAGCTAACCAGTTTGGATGCATTTCAGCCTTGTTATGCCGACAACTTCTTAGACTACAAGCAGGTTATTCACAGTTTCACATGTTTAAAGTGGTGGAGGTTAACCATGAGTTTTAAACAAAGAAGGCAGGTGTAATGAAACTCATACTAGTGAAGCAGCTAACTTTGTCTGCAACAAAGACAGAAAACCTTGAGTGATGTGCTTGTCAGCACATAAATACTTTCTAAAGTCGCTTTGCCTGGCCTTTAATATAATGTATGATAACATTTATGATCTGAGTAAATGGATGTAAAAGCAATGAGCTTCTCTGTAGATATCCAGAGGTATAACATTACCATTCAGTGTAGTGCTACAGGCTAAAAACTACTGTTCATCCAGGAGCACTCCTGTCATATATTTATTACAAAATGTATATACAGTTTCACTTGGTGGAGAAGGCTCTGCTCTTAAGAAGCTCCCTGGGTTTGTCTGGTTAGCCGAGCAGTATGCTTTGATTTTCCAGGGAGTGCATGGCTAGAAACCCCCATATGGATAGATACATTTATAACAATGTGTATTGAATACATTAAGATTAGTCCGAAAGCAAATAATTCATAGTAGTATGAATTTGAATATGAGGGTGCAACTAGCTTTATGCTATAAAGGACGAGGCTGAGGTGTGAGTTTAAGCTTTACCAGCAGCAGCAGCGTGGTGCATCAGCATTAATGGAAGCAGGGATTAGTGAAAAGTATGTCATATTTAAATATGCCGCTGTATTGAGAGACAGAGGTGTGATTGGCTGTGGGAGCTGGGAGGTGATAATTGGGATGAGCTGGGCATCAGCTGATCACTGCTGGGCGCATGATTGCCATGTCCTGCATGAACTAACGCTTAGCTTTGAATCATAAACCTGAGGTTAAATTTCTACTGCCATCAAGAAAATATTTTGTCTGTCTGCTGAAGTGTAGACTGTTTAAGAGACAGTGCAGGCTACCAGTCACAGCTTTGGCTTTTTGCACACACAGAGCAGATAAATGAGGGTTCAGTATGACTGTAGAGGGTGAGTGATGATATCTAGGTGGTACACACATTTTTCAGGCAGATTGTTACAACAATTTCTGTGTACATGTTTGCATTTATTTGACTTTGCTTCACAAAATTGGAGAAATCTGATGTTGTCCTGTAGTGCAGTGTGATTTGGTAATAATATGTGATTATCCTGGACAATTTTACAATTTGCAATTGCAATTACAATATAATGCATAAATAGTATCATGAGTCTACTTGCTTTGTTATCAAGGAAAATACAGAGAATAATGAGAGTTTAGAAATCTGTATTTTTCAAAAAAAAAAAAAAAAAATATATATATATATTTATGTATATATATATGTATATATATATATACATATATATATATTGGATAGCATGAAAAATACAAAAACTGCAGTTTTTACAGTATTGCTATCAAAATATTTACCAACAAATTAAAGTTTTTCCTTTTTGAAAATAAAGGTATTTCTACAAAGGTCAACACTTAGCCCTGGGTGCCACTGACACAGCAAGCATCACTTCCTGTTTTCCTGCTGTGTTGCTCTGTCTTTTCTCATGCTTCTCATTGAGCTGGGGCTAAAAATTCTAATTTTCTTCGTTTTTTGATCATGAAATTTTACTTTTGCCACATTAGGTTCATTTTTAAACCATAATAAATGCATATTGGTGTCATGAATTACTAATAAACAGTATTTGCTCTGAAAAACCAATATGGGTTGAGTCTGAATAGAAACTGAAACTCGACTGATTGTCCATCCCTAGTAAATACCTAAAACCCATGTATAGGTCTCCTTGCATCCTTCACTTACAAGGTTTCCTCACGTCTAAGCTCCTTCCAGTGAAGAATTGAAAGAAAGATGCACAGAAGAGAAACATGGATGGAGGAGGCTGATTGACCGTATGAGGAATCTTTTGCTTAATAGCTTAAGTGTGAGCAACATCATTACTTTTGATGAGCTGCACGACTGATTCACCCCAAACCCTGCCGTACAGATGTTCAGGAATCCCCATATGGAGCTTTTTATTTCTTTCACCTTTTGTTCTTTGCCTCCATTTACTGATTCAGAAATTTAAACAGAATCTGTAAAAACAGATTTGTCAAACACAGAAGTGTTTTCTTAAAAAGCATCTGAACTCAAACCAGCCTGTCAGAAAAATCAAACCAAGCTCAGCGTCACTCTCCTGCTTCTGCCTTCACTTCCTGTTGCAGTCAGCACCCAAGGGAGAAAAGTGGAGGTCAGGAGTCAGTGGAGCCAAAGTTCAGAGTGTGTTTTTATTTACATCCTGTGTGTGTGTGTGTGTTTATAAAGGTTCAGAACATGTGTGTGTAAGAGAGAGATCAGGATGAGAGCAGGCTCCCTCTCTCTGCTAGATTCCCAGTTGAGTTTGCGATGACGCTTAAGGAGGATTCACCACATCACAGTCCTCTGTCTTAGGGCTGTTTGCTGTCCAGCCTGCTGTCACATGGACGTATGTGTGTGGTTGTGTGAGAGATGACTCAGGAGAACAATGGTGTTTGTGTGTGGACAGTGACAGCTGCTGTCACTGATCCTCAGCTCGTCCTCTGTTCGCTCACAGAGGAATCCTCAGACAGAGATATGAGTTAAGCAGGCAAGAGGAGTGTCACAGGACTGGACTGTTAAGTAATGATAATCAAACATAGATACATAGATATCCTTACAGCTATCTCAATCCAACAACACCTGCAGCACATAAAAATGGATGGAATGAGAATTTAAAAAGGTATAGAGAATGATGTTTATAAGATGTAGAAAATTAACATGTTGTAACAAGGAGGTTTTTGATATCTATACGAATTAAAATGTTACCGTTCCTATAGTGGAAAGCATCAAGCAGGAATAGCACACATTCCTGCTCTTCCTCTGCTAATAAAGAAAACCTAAGGCAGGGAGAGAAGCAGCAAAACACCCAGAGCAGGCATCAGGATGATACTGATGAGTCAGAGGGAGAATGAAGGAGGAGCTTGGGCGGAGGAGGGTTGCAAGAATGGCTTGCAGAGAAAGCAGCAGAGCATAGCTAAGCAAAGGCAGCATGAGATCAGCTGATCTTAATTATGGCAGCACTAACACACTAACGCTATACACTTGATAACTTATATTTAGAGGCTGTTTTAGGTAGCCTTAGGTCTAAATCGATTAAAACAATTCTGAAAATGTATTTACAGTAATATATTAAATTACTGTAGAATAGTGTGCTAATCTACTACTACTACTACTACTACTACTACTACTACTACTACTACTACTACTAATACTTGGGTAGCGATTTCATAGTATTGTGATTTTAAACATTTTGCGATACAGTGAGTACTGTGATATATTATGATCTATACCATTTTTTCAGCCATTTAGCTGATGTAGCATTAGTCTTGCCCTCATGTTTGTCGTATTTCCGCAGTGTTTTATTTTCATGTAGCACTTCTTGCAAACCTCATATGTCATGTCCATCTCATTCGTGCCCTGCTTGCATTCCTAATGTCATACCCCTGGTGCTGCCATGTTTGTTGTACTAAGTTTCTCCTGCTCTATGACCATCACCTCTGCCGACCTCACTGGACAAACAATTGTCCAAACAATTTATTTTATTTTTCCATTATCATTAGACTTCGGTTCATATTAGCCATTAATTTGAAAAAATTGATACTTGGTGGATGAGCCGATACGATATATCACCAGACAAAATATCAGGATACTATGCTGTATCATTTTTTTTCTCCCACCCCTAATATCTACTCTGTATTTAAGGTCATATGTTGAAACCTTGAAGTAGAAATCTGAGGTACTTGGTTGCTTGTGCTTTTTCCATCCTCTACTCCATCACATTTGTTTAACATCTTTATGGATCAAACATTTTGCATGTAAAGCTTAAGAAGAGTATATTGGATAAATGTTATTATGATTATTTTGACTTCCACATAGGTGTTGGTTTGAGATTGTCTTAATAAACTTTTCCTCATGCTGCAGAGTACATTCCCTTACCTCAAAAAATAGGATTAACTCCTTAAATTCTGAATCTCTCTTTACATTGCCAACATAATAATCTTGAACTAACTGTGTGTCTTCCCCCCTCAGGACACAGAGAAGCGTACTCCACTGCATGCAGCAGCCTTTCTGGGCGATGCAGAGATCACCGAGCTCCTCATCCTCTCTGGTAAAACATCTAAACTGGTTTCTCTTTGCAGTTCTCCTTTTTTATGTGATTTTATGATTTTTTATGAGTTATGAACCATTTATATTAAGTTTCCAGATTCTGAGAGGATTTTTTTCATATGTACCATTTATTGATTTAGCCATGCAATAATTTATTACCTCAGAGCTTCTTGTGGTAGAGAAAAATGCTTTAAAGATTCCTGGTTACAAACCAAAGACTGCATTAGAAGGCCTTTTACTTACTTAGATTTAGGAATGATACTTTGTTTGATTATTTGGGAACAGTCCTGTTCAAATTGACCTACTTTATCAAATAAACCATACTTAAAGCACAGATTTTAGCAGTGCAAATGTGAGGCTATCTGATGTGCAAATATTTACTTATTGACAGCAGTGCCTGTTTTCTAGGATCAGTTATATGGAACAAGAAAACCTGGAAAATGTCTTCTTCATTGTTGTTACTTTTACTATTGATTAGGACTGAAGTCTTGTACTGTTTTAAATTATAGAAAATTGATGGTAAACTTCTGCAAACTGCCAGAGTTGCACAAATGTTTTTTGGTATTGGACCGTTGCAAACATATTTGTTTAACTAAGATGGTGTTTAGGAGTTTGCCTAATTTTTTTTCTAATGGATTTCATACTTGCCTATCTTGTCAAAAAGATGATTTTTTTTAAAGCTTTTGTGCAATTCAAACTATCTATCTATAAAATACCATCTACAGTGCTTTCTGACGTATTCAGATCCTCTTCACTTTTTCAGTTTTGTAATGTTGCAGCCTGATGCTACAGGTGTTTAAATTCATATTAATCCCATAAATCTACTCTCATTACTGAGGTCCTGAGCGCCGTGGAACAGATTTTCGTTGAAGATCTTTCGATACTTTGCTTTACTCAGCTTCCCCTCAACCCTGACCCGTCTCCCAGTCAGTGATGCTGAAAACACCCCTACAACATGATGCTGCCACCACCATGCTTCACTGTTGGGATGGTATTGGGCAGGTGATAAGCAGTCCTTTTGACATTAAGTTTAGAATTGAAACCAAATAGTTAAATCTTGGTTTCATCAGACCTGTTTATCTTGTTTTCTCACAGTCTGAAGGTCCTTCAGGGAATTTTTCGCCAACTCTAAGCAGTCTTTCATGAGTTTTACACCGAGGAGAGGCTTTTGTCTAGTCACTGTCATAAAGCCTAGATTGGTGGAGGTTTGCAATGATGGTTGTCCTTCTGGAACTTTGTCCCATCTCCACACAGGATCTCTGGAGCTCAGTCAGAGTGCTTAGTTACTGCTTAGTTATTCTGGGCGACCAGGTCTTGGTAGAGTCCTGGTTGTGCCAATCTTCTTCAGTTCACAAATTCTGTGCTCTTGGGAACCTTCAGTGCAGCAGAAATGTTTTTGTAGCCTTCCCTAGACCTGTACCTGTCAACAATCCTGTCTTTGAGCTCTGCAGGCAGAGCTCCGCCTTTGACCTCATGTCTTGGTTTTTGCTCTGATATGCATAGTCACCTTTGAGGCTTTCTATAGAGAGGTGTGGTCCTTTCCAAATTATGTCCAATCAATTTAATCTAGCACAGGTGGACTCTAATCAAGGTGTAGAAACATTTCAGCAAAGATCAGGAGAAATAGGAACCTGAGCTACATTGTGATGTTGCAACGGGTTTGATAGTGATTTTTCAGTTTTCTATTTTTAATAAATTTACAAAAAAAAATCTAAAATTCTTTTTTCACTTCATCATGGGGAGTACTGGGTGTAAATAAATGAGAATAAAAATGATTTTTTATTGCTGTAGCAGCAGCTGCAACATAACAAACTTGAAAAAGAGAAGAGGGTCTGAATACTTTATAATTGAACGGCATGTATGATATATGTTTTTCTCATCTCTTTCTGCTCCCTCTTTTCTCTGCAGGGGCTCGGGTCAACGCCAAAGACAACATGTGGCTCACCCCTCTTCATCGCGCTGTGGCATCACGGAGCGAGGTGAACACGAACATCCATGCACATATATATGCCAGTCCTTCTTTCCCCTCCACAGCAGCAGCTCTCCCACAGATTCTCACTGTAACTCGAGTGTCAAAGAGCTCATCGGCACCTCGCTGTGTTTACTGGCAACACACTCACTCATCAGTCTCAGCCTCTCCCAGCCCCAGTCTGTTCTCGACTTGACGTTGTGTAAATGTGGGTCAAACATTTCATCGGCCACATCATCACTTTTACTGCCAGAACAGGTAACACTGCATGGCTGCAGGAGGAATTTCAGTGCCGCCCATGAGTCACTGTGTTGAAGGAATAATTTAAAGGTGTGTAGTTGTGACTGAATGACATGTGCAGAGTCGTAACTGTAGTTCTTATTTACTTTGTTCATTCATTATTTTAATCTCACACACAGTTAGCTTTTTATTACAGCAGCAGAACATGATTGTGTTTTGTGATTTACTTTATCTGATGAGATAGCATCTTAACCCCCCCGTCAGAGCCTACAGGAGGATACTGAGGTGGTTAAAGGGTGCAGCACTGATTAAGGCAGGGCTGCCTGTAGTAGAATAGAGACTGAAACTCTTGTGGGCTTAAATAGACTGCAGATTAGGAGGATGTTCATCCGGGGACAGAATAATGCTGCATGTCAAGAGTTTTTGTAACCTTGTAAAATCGCAGATGAATTTGCCAGACTCTATGTTTGTCATCAGGCAAAAACATCTGGAAAAGCTCCAGTCCACACCATTTGTGTGTGAACAGCACGCTGTTCAGACCAATTAGCATTATTTGAGGAGAACAAGGCGTTAGCTATGGGCGGGGGTTTAGTTATACTAGCTTGTTGCTATGGCAACCTCTAGTGAGGTGATTAGCTCGGATATAGCTACAACATAACCGCAATTTTATCAGAACTAGACCATGCTTCTGTGTGAAAACAAAAAGTGAAACAACACTCAAAGCTTTTCATGATTTGAAAGATGTTTTTGCTCCTCTGCTGACCTGCTTCAGCATGAGTTTGTGATCATTAAGAGGCAGCTTTTATTTGTTGTGTGAGTGGTTGTATACAATGGATACTAGTGGATGGATTGACTCTGGTAGTTTTGTGAGAACATAACATTTCTTTATTCATACAAGAAAAATGAGCAACACTGAAAGCTTTTAATGAAGGAAAAAATGTTTCTGCTCTTCTGCATGGGTTTGCGATCATTAGGGGTGGGGTCTGCTGGTATATCCTTGTGCTGCAGTAGCTTTTATCTTGAATGTAGCTGTAGGAAAGTGGCAGTTTAATCTGAACTGGACCACATTTTTCTTTGAAACAAGAACTAAGAGCCACACCGAAAGCTTGTTTTGGCAGAGAAAACATTGTTGCACATTCCCAATTGACCTTGGTATGGATTTATTAACCGAGGAGCTCCCCCATTCACAACTACAGCGGTGGTCTGTTCAGGAGAAATGCATTCCTACATTTTTTGAAAAGTCCTGCACTTCCCAAATGCTTTCTATGGGAGCTTTCCCAGATGAATGTGAAATATATCTATGCAATAGATATGACACAGTATATCTGATGTGTCAGGTTAATACTTTTGGACTTTTCATGTCTTTAATCAGACTGAGGACAGTCGCTAGAGTTGGAAACAGGGATGATGGAGAGGGGGAGAAACATGTGAAAGGAGCCCGAGGCGGGACTTTAACTCAGGCTGGCTGGGAAACAAGGGTGCAAAGAGGCTTTAAATGGTCCCTTTATTTCAAACATCACATTTTTATTTCTGTTTTAATAAAAACTCTGTGTTTCTTTCTCTAGGAGGCGGTGCGAGTTCTGATCCGCCACTCTGCTGACGTGAACGCTCGGGACAAGAACTGGCAGACGCCACTTCATGTCGCTGCAGCCAACAATGCGCTGCGATGTGCCGAGGTCATCATCCCTCTACTGAGCAGCGTTAATGTGTCGGACCGCGGTGGACGCACCGCTCTGCATCACGCCGCCCTTAACGGCCACACAGAGGTACTGCAGCCACTCAGATTGATCAGAAATTCTCAGTGTGCCTCCTTCTTCAATGTTTTCAGTGATAACCAGGCGCTGACGTAACGTGCTTTCAGAGGAAACAGGTGGGAGAGTGCAGCTGTGTCACTGCTGTTGTGAAGTGGGCTGCTCTTTTTCAAACATGGACTCATTCATAAATAGGATGGATCTAAAATTAACAATGAGAGGCAGCAGAGAGGAGGCCTTCTTCTATTTCTACTGCTCCTTGCTGAGTGTTTATGCAACAGCTGAGAGAGCGATGTGTTTACGCTGCCATTATATAAAGAAAATCGCCCACACAAACACATACCGGCCCTGCTGCACACATATAAACACAGATTTTTGTCTCTGATATTACCCTCTGATTTCCCCCTCTGTGTTTGTCAGATGGTGAACCTCCTCCTCGCTAAAGGAGCAAACATCAACGCCTTCGATAAGAAGGATGGCCGGGCGCTGCACTGGGCCGCTTTCATGGGTGAGAAACAAAGGGTGTTTGTTAAAGACTCATCACGCCTTTTTTCTTGGAAGTAAATGGCTGTAGGTGCATGGAAAAATGAATCATATTAAGAACTGAGGGATGTTCTCATTAAGGCTTGAGCTGTGTGGGATTTCTTTTTGTGTTTTTACAGCCAGAACAAAACAAAGTGGGTGATTTTATACAGCGATGAAGGCAGAAAAGACTTGAAATTAATGCATAAAAACAGCAAGGGAAGCAGGGAGCTTTAAACAAGAAGCTTTTTGTAACTAAAAAGGATTAAAACATTTTTTTTATGGTTGTTAAAGAATTGTGACAAAGCTTCCAATGTCCCATGGGGATGCATTTTTACAGTTGTTAGATTATAAACTTATAAACTAAAATTTTTGGACCAGAGAAAATCACTGGAGAATTTAATGAAGAGTAAAGCCACACAAATGATATGGAGGTAAGACACAGTGGTGGAAAAGTATTTGGATCTTTTGCTGAAGTGAAAGTAGAAATCCTATCATGGAATAATAATCTGTTATAAATAAAAGTCCTTCAGTTAAAGGCTGACTGGATTCAATTGTCTGGCAATGTTGAAAACAAATAGAATGCTGCAGAGATTACATATTTTTGCTGGCCAACCTGGTAGTTAGCATTGCACAGTTTTAATCAACAAACGTCCATGACTATGCAGAGCTTGTTTGCAGTTGATGTCATGTCATAGTGAAGAACTCCAGATAGGCGGCAGGAAGTGATATCTGGGTAGAGAAGTTCTATTAAAATGCCAACTTTTTGCACTGTTTTCAGCTGTGCCAACCATTCAAATCTGGGAGAATGTCACTATTTTTGAGTCCCAAAAATAGTGTCATTTTCAGACAAAAACATTTAAAATGCTTCCAAAAAACTGCAGCAGACGTGAATTAAAAGCCTCCATCTAAAATCTGTTAGTCTTGGTATGGTGCAATTAACCCTGATCTCATGTGTGTTTTCACAGTCGATGTCCATACAGCCTCACTCTTTGCGATGAGGCATCTGGCAATTTGTAAAATCTGAATCATTTTGCTCTGTAATAAGAGCCGGTCTTTTGGCTCCCAGATGGCTTTTCATTTGGTACCAGATTGTTTTTTATGAGTATGTTATGTTGAATAATGACAAAAATGGAAGAAAGGAATTTGTCTGTCAATCAGGAGCCAGCTCCTGTCATTCATATTGAAGAGTTGGCTTGTTCGTGAACAACATATCATTACAAGGTTGCTTACTCTATAATTTTAATTTGTGTCATAGTACATATGCATTTTGGTTAAAAGCATATTTCAGGCAGGAACACTCTCTTCATACATTTTATCATTTTATTGCAAAGTGGATCTACGGCTTTACTAGTTGGAGAAGTTAATGCTCTGAAGATGCTCCCAGGGTTAGTCGAGCAGCATGCTTTGACTTTACAAGGAGGGCATAGCTAGAAACCCCCATATGGATGGATACATTTATGACAATTTGTAATGAATACAATGAAATTAGTTCAGAAGCAACTAATCCCAGATTTTTTAAAATAGAAGAAATTAATCAGTAGTACCATGAAACTGAATATGAAGGTGAAATAAGCTTAATGCTACAAAGGAGGCGGCTGGGGTGGAGGAGATGGAGTTTCGTCAGCTGCAGCAGTGTGGTGCATCAACATTAATGCAAACAGAGATTAGTGAGAAGTACTCCATGATTAAATGTCTGTGTTGACAGAAAGAGCTGCGATTGGCTGTGGGAGCTAGGAGGAAATAATTGGGATCAGCTGGCCATCAGCTGATCATTTCCATTTCCTGCATGAAATAATGCAAAGCTTCGATTATGGCATAATGAAGGAGAAAAGTTGTAAAAGTTGCAGAGCTTACCTTTTAGCTCAGTACAAGACTTTTCTAGTCTTGTTTCCCCTTTATCTTGCCAGACTCATAGTAGGAGGTCTGCAGGACTAAATTATTTGTGATATATGTGGCCTCCATGCCAGGTAGAACTTTCTGATGATAACTGCAGCGTGCAGGTCTACATAAAGCTTTAACTTTCCTCCATTCCCATTGATTCCTAACCACTTTTTAAACTTCTTGTGGAGCGCAGATGGTTGAGTGGTTTAAGGCGCTACGAATGTACGCAGGCGGCCCGGGTTCGAATCTTGGGCCTGTGGCCCTTTGCCCCATGTCTCTCCCCACTCTCTTCCCTGTTTCCAAGTCTATCCACTGTCCTTCCTCTATCAAATAAAGGCATGAAAAGGCCCAAAAATAAATCTTGAAAAAAAAAAAAAAAACTTCTTGTGTCTCTTAACTTCCTGTGCTTTTCCACTTCAATTTGTTCTATTGTTTTATAAACAACTTTCAGCTGAACACTGTAACCATTGACCATTTTTTTGGTGTGCTCTTGTGTGCCCCCTGTAGGCCATCTGGATGTGGTGTGTCTGCTGGTGAGTCAGGGAGCAGAGATCAGCTGTAAGGACAAACGGGGGTACACTCCCCTCCACACGGCAGCCTCCAGTGGACAGATCGCTGTGGTCAAACACCTGCTGAACTTGGCTGTGGAGGTCAGAGGACAACAATCATAGATGAACAGACTTGCACTCTGAACACAATCCTCCAGTTTACACACACAAAAGCACTCCTGTTCTCATTGTTTCACTTCAACAACACCCTCGCTCACCTCTCTCTGACCATGACAACACCTCTTTGTGCGATTCTTCCCAACAGATTGATGAGTCTAACGGGTTCGGGAACACGGCGCTCCACTTGGCGTGTTTTAACGGTCAGGACGCCGTCGTCAGCGAGCTGATTGATTATGGTGCCAATGTCAGCCAGCCCAACAACAAGGGCTTTACCCCTCTGCACTTTGCTGCTGCTTCCACACACGGAGCGCTGTGTCTGGAGTTCTTGGTCAATAACGGGGCTGACGTCAACGTTCAGGTAAACTTACACAGTTGGGGGAGAATGATATATACATATTGATTTAAACAACTAACACTTACAAAATTGTTCCTTTATTGGCATTTGTAGGCAGCAGAGATGCTTAGTGCCCTAAAAATCAGTCAGTAGAGATTTCCCCTAATGTTTGCATGCGAAGTGGAAAACTGTTTAATATTCACATCCATCCATCCATTATCTCTACTGCTCAGTACCATTCAGGTCTGGATTTATAGTGATTAAAGGTCTGTTTAATGTCTCTTCAGAGTCGTGATGGAAAGAGTCCACTCCACATGACGGCCGTTCACGGACGCTTCACTCGCTCTCAGACCCTCATCCAAAACGGTGAGACCTCTTTATTCTTGTTTTTTTGTCCTGGTATCTCATAAACCACTCTTACTTATTTATTATTTGAACTCAGGTGGTGAGATTGACAGTGTTGACAAAGATGGAAACACCCCTCTCCACATAGCTGCCCGTTATGGTCATGAACTCCTCATCAACACACTCATCACCAGTGGAGCTGACTGCACGAGGTTTGTGTGTTTAAATTCAATCTATGATGAATCTTACTTTGGCAGCGCTATCGAGGAACTAAAAGAGACGATTGTTTCCTCTCTGCATCTTTCTCTGCAGACGAGGAGTCCACGGCATGTTCCCTCTCCACCTGGCTGCCTTGAGTGCTCACTCTGACTGCTGCCGGAAGCTTCTGTCCTCAGGTAGCACACATCATTTACCCTCAATTGCTATTACTCCCGCTGCAGTGCTTAATATAATGTAATCTGTTGCAAAGTTTCAGGCACACATAACTAGAGCAAATGCAGACTAAATCCTTGGTTCTCAACTGGTGGGTTAGGACCCAACACTTGGTCGCAGATGTGAGCTTGAAAAAAGTATGGGGCAAAGAGTATGATGTGCTTTTATTTTGAAGGGCATATCTATTTGTTTAGTTTAATTTCTTGTCCCATCTCAGGTAAAGTTGCTCTTCTCACATCTCAAACTACAAGACAGGGCCTTTGCTGACTTTGGTTCCAAAGGAGGAATCCAGTCTAAAATCGCCCCGATTACCTTGCCATTATGTTGACTACTAGAGGAAATACATGCTTTTATTTAGCAGTTAAACAAGTATGCTCTAACCTACAGCATGCCCTTAAGGCAAGTGATGTGAGCACATGTCATCAATAAAATGAGCTGGATTAAATTGATTTCTGTTGAAGTATCCAGACAGACTGTGAGCGATGCTGCAGGACGTGGTGCATTGTTTTTGGTCCATTGCCCCATTCCTGTTTTCCTCTGTCATTAGCATTGACATGGACAAGGAATAAGGAAAGAGGGAGATAACAAGTCACCAGGAGTGCCTGAAAGGAAGATATTTCCGCTTTCCTCTTTTAGCTGAGCTTGTTTGCTTGTTTCACAGAGTGGGGATAGTTGTGCACTAAAGATATCATTATCTGTGTTTGACATGTGCTGTATACTGTTTGCTTTCGAGATGCCATGGATGCTGCCGATGAATCTGTGTCTATATCTGACACTTGCATGCTGTTATGAAGTAAATAAAACTTAAACCAGAGTGCAGTTTTAGAAAAGGACAGGAAGGAAACAGTTATTGAATTATAGATCAAGGTTTACTCTGCTGTAGAGCTGCTGCTTCTTTACATGGACGGGTAGCAGTTGAGGTAGTTTGGAGATCTGATTAGGATGCTTCCTGGTCGCCTCCCTTTGGAGGTCTTTCAGGCATTTCTAACCAGGAGGAGACCTAGAGGACCTAGAACTCACTGGAGGGATTTAAGTCCTATTTGGTTTGGGATCACCTCAGGATCGCTCAGAGGAATTTTGAAAATGTTGGTAGGGAGAAGGATGTCTGGGCTGACTTGCTCAACCTGCTGCAACCATGACCCGACCTTGAATAAGCAGAAAAAATTGATAGCTTGAAGAATTTGTGAAAGTATTTATCAAAATGGACATATAAAAAGTCACTTCTGCTACATGTTAGATAAATTGGCTTTGGCAAGCCCAAATCAACTAATAAAGTGATGTTTTTAAAGAGGTAGTGAACACTTGAACAATTTTTTTTAACTGTACACTGAGGTGTCTGACTGAACTATGATAAAACACATCAATGTTGGTGTTATTTCTGAATTTTGCACCAAAATGATAAAAATGTGGATTTTATGACTTTTGATTAGCTCAAACGGACATCTGCCTTGATAAATCTTTTCTGAAAAGGTAGGGCTTATGTGACGTAGAAACCGACCATCGGTGGGTTTCTATGTCACAAACTCTATATAAAAGGTAGAGCGTTACCACCTCTAACTGACTTTACCATTCAGAGACCACTCCCATCCTCTCCTGCCTGCACCCGCACTGTCTCGGCTCTGAGAGCTCCGGCTATAGTAACGCCGCTGCTGGAGCTAATGGACTGAACAGGTAGTGCTCAGAACCACCACGGTCCACCACGACACTATAGCCTGCATCAGGGGGACTCCAGATGGGAAAACTCCTCCACTTTAAAAGATCGCTATGAAGCAGCAGTGCTGTGGAACTCTGTCTGTGTCTCTCTCTGACAAGGGGACATCACTGTCACTCCTCCCTCATCTGGAAAGCCCCGTCCTTTTCCCTCCCTCCTCCCAGAACCAAACTGTTGACTTTCTGGGCATTTTTGAATTACGGAGGTGGGCAGAGTTAGCTCTGAGCTGGGGGTTCACTTACACTTTAAATTTAGATACAGTCTTACTGATGTTCTTGTCGGCTGCATGTGGATTTCTGCTGAGTCACTCTTTTCTGCAAAAAGCCTAGCTTGTTTTCTTTCTCTCATCGGTGAATTCCTCCACCAGCAAACATATTTGGCCCTGTTCAAATTCAAGTCACAATGTTCGAGCAGTAGAAAAAGGTCTCTCTGCGTATAATTACTCAGTGATGGGACACGTCTCCCTCCAGCTGTGTTTTCTGCTGAATCTTTAAAATCAACACCGGTAGCTTATCTCTTGTTTACATCTAAAAAAGTTTCCTTGTTGCTTCTGGCCATGAAAAAACCTACTTATTTCCACTCATCCTTGATATTTTTGTTGGTTTCCTGGAGAGGATTTACCAATTACAGAAGAGAGCGGTTTATTAAACAAATGTGAAGTAGGAAAGATGGAAAAGACAACAATCCTCTCTGGCTCCAGATCTCTTTAGATGGTTTAAAAAAAGGGGTCCTGCTCTTGTGTCTGCAGGCGTGGAGCGGGATGAGTCTGTGCTCCTCATGTGGGTCTGCTGAGTTTCTCTAGTGCAACAACAAAGAAGTCATTTACATGTGTTTGAGTTTCTGTGCAGCTGCAGCCTTGTGGACGCTCAGAGCACGCTTGTTTGCAGCCCGAGCTTTTCTCATTTGTTGCATTAAATCAGCAGCTGAAAGTCCCTTTAAATCAAGACTGAAGAAAGGAAAAGGTCTGGCTATTTGTTGGGACAAAAGGTTATTAAGACGACAGTCTTAGAACAGATTCAGGCGGGAGATGTTTATGTGCAGCAAGCCCCTAAAAACAAAAGATTGAGTGGGTCTGTTTATCTTATTTAAGATCATGTTTAGTTTTTCAATGGTCTCTTCTTTTAAGTATTTTAAAATTTGATTATTGAATTTGATAAAACAGCCCATTATTTTCCAGTCTTTCTGCCTCATCCTGCGCTGGAATTTGCTAAACTTAATCAATAAAAATCCAGTTATGAACAATGAACAGTAGGTTTCTGTTGGCCAGTGAATTCCCTGAATTCCTGAAAGAGAAAAGCCTCATTCTAGGCTTATTACTTATCTGAAGTTCCTGCAAGTGTTAAAACATTATATCACAACAATTAAGATGAGAAACTAGTAATTTGTGTAATAAAAAGGGAACAGAACTCTGTTTTCCGTCTTCCTGATGTGCTTATATTTTGTTTCTATGTCCTCTGCATTTGAATAAACATCACAGGTTTGGTTTTGTCAGGATTAAAAACCAACTTTAACTCACACCGAACATCCTGTACGGCATCAAAAGCTTCCTGTCCTATTGGAAACAGAGAGCAAGGCAGTACATGACCATGTCATCAGCAAATAAATGAACATTTGCATTTGGTACATTCTGACTGATAACGTTGATATGAAGTGTAAATAACAGCAGTATCACTGCTGGTGGTGCAGTTCTTCAGTAATCCCTGAGAGTAGGCGTGCTATCGGTCTGAGTAACTGTAGTGGGTGGCTGGATGCAGTGCTCCCCTCTGAAACTGCAGAAAAACAGAATTGGAAAATACATCTGTTGTGTGATGAACCAGCCGTTAACTCTTAGTTTGGCACCAGCATGTCATTCTAATTCAAGAATCACATTTGGTCCCTCAAAACTGTTCTAGTAAAAAAAAGCTAAAAAATAATGTAAAAAAATAGAAAGAAAGAAATTTAATGAACTGTTGATTAACGAGCTAAATCCCAATGATTGATAATGAAGCTACAATTTTAACCAAATAAGCATAACAATGTGGTGTGCCTTGATTATTAATAATGATTCATTATCATCATATAAATGTTTAATAGTAATCCATGTTAAAATAAAAAAAAAAAAAACAGGTAGTATTTATTAGAGTCACCTTTGGCTGCAATCGCAACACTGAGTCTGTGTGGGTAGGTCTCAATCAGGCTTGCAAGTCTGGACTAAGTAATTTTACTCCATTCCTTTTTGCTAAACTGCTAAAGCTCTGTCAGGTTTCATGGGGATTGGGCCTGAACGGCTCTTTTTAAGTCCAGCCACGAATTCTCTATTGGATTGAGATCTGGAGTTTGACGTGGCCACTCTAGAAAATTCACTTTGTTCTCTTTAAACCATTTCTGTGTAGCTTTCTCTGTATGCTTCAGGTCATTGTCTTACTGGAAAATAAATCTTCTCCCAATCAGTAGTTCTCTTGCAGACTAAATAATAAGGATGTCCCTAAGCGTCTGTTTCCATATTCTGCTAAACGATCATTTAATTTTCCTTTAACCGACTAGTCTAAAAAGGAGAAAATCCTTAGAAAACAGACAAATTCCTCACAGGGTCATATTGTCAGCAGGTGTGACATTGGCCTGATATACTCACTACAGCAAGGCTAACATTACAAGCTAGCGCCGCCAGCCTTCGTTCCTCTTTGCAGATTAATATCGTGCTTTGAGATGTGGCCTCTTTTCACTTCGGGTGGAAGTTATACGTGGGTTCAACCCCAGACAGCCTACATACAACTTTATTTTCACTAACTTGTTTAAAAAACTGTGATACTGCGCTGCTACTACACGCTAACTGCTGACCCACTGCTGAGCTTCTCATGTTTACATCCGAGAGGTGCCAGACAGGAAGGCAGCAGCCATTAACTGAAGCTACAGCAGTCTCTAGTGGTGGGAGGTTTATTACTTTTTAAAAGAGCATTTTAGACTGGGATTTCAAGCCCGTGTTCATGAAAATGATGGGCAATTTGTTTAACCGCCTCATATATCCCACGCTGGATGCTAACTGTTTAAGCGATTAACCACGCACATCCCTACTGAATAAGATTGTCCTCCAGAGTTTTCTGATATTTTGCTGCATTCATTTTACCCCTTGCCTTTACAAGCAGCTGGCTGCTGAGAAGCATCCCCACAGCTGATTCTGCCACCACCATGCTTCACGGTGATGATGGTGTGTTTGTGGTGTTGTGCAGTGTTTGGTGTCTTGTCTGATGGCTCAAAAGCTCGATTTTGGTCTCATCAGACCAAAGAACTTTCTTCTTGGTCATGGAGTCTCCCACATGCCTTTTGGTGAACTCTAGTCCAGATGTAATCGGAGTTCTCTTCAACAGTGGCTTTCTCTCTGCCACTCTCCCATAAAGCTTTGACTGATGAAGAACCCAGGCAACAGTTGTGTGCAGAGTCTCTCCCATCTCAGCTGCTGAAGCTTGTAACTTCTTCAGAGTAGACTTCTTGGTTGCCTCTCTCACTAGTCTCCTCCTTGCATGGTCACTCAGTTTGTGAAGAAGGCCTGATCAAGGCACATTTACACAGGTGCCATATTCCTTCATTTCTTAATGATGGATTTAACTGAAGTCTGGGGGATGTTCAGAGCCTTGGAAGTGTGTTTGTGTCCAGCCACTGACTTAAACTTTTCAATAACCTTTTCTGAGTTGCTTGAAGTGTTCTTTTGTCTTCATGGTGTAATGGTAGCCATGAATACTAATTAACTAGTGACTAGACCTTCCAGACACAGATGTCTTTATGCTAGAATCAAGTGCATCCCTTCCTTTTGTCTTCATGGTGTAATGGTTGCCAGAAATACAGATGACGCACATGCACACCAATCATTACACTTGGAAACATTCCTAAATTTCTGTCATCATAACTCTTGTATTTTCATTTTACTTTTATTTTAAGTTTTATATAAGTGTTTAATATTGCATGACCTTGGGATAAAGTTGTATTTCACTACCTGTGTTTGTTTCACATGAAGATCTTGACTTTTTTAAATTGATCTACGTGTTATTGCAGACAAATCCTTCTTGAAGCCTTGCTGCTTGCAGTTCTTTCTCTATCCTCTGTCGATCTTAATGTCTCATTTATGATAACTCTGTTTTTACGTTGTTAGCTCTTTCTGTGTTAACACGTAGCTTTATGTGTTCACCTGTGCATGCACCCTCACCTAACCTCTGTCCTCACCTGTCACACTTACACTTGTCTTTCTCCCTTCCTGTCTCTGTCTCTCTCTCTTTTCTCTCTGCTGCTGCTGTGTCTTGTCTGGCCTCCCTCCGTCTCCCTGCGCTGCCCTCTTCAGGTCGGAGGTTTAGCATAATGTGTAACGACTCGGTCCTGTCTGCAGGCTTCCAGATCGACACGCCAGACAGTCTGGGGAGGACGTGTCTGCATGCTGCTGCTGCTGGAGGGTGAGCCCCAACATTATGAATAACACATACATCTTAGCAAGAAAAAGGATGAATCTTACCCGTTAAAGCATCTCTGAGCCCTTATATTTGTAGTTTTGGACACCTTTTCAACTTGCAAACTCTGAAAACAGGCAGCAAACACAAACTTAATCTAAATCCTTTAATTTTGGAGGTGGAGCAGGAATTAAGGTCACCAAAGTCTTGGTCATAATCTCTGAGTGAACAACAGAACATAGCATGCACAATCAGGGTAAGGAGGATTAATACATCAGGAGGTTTGGGCCATTGTCCTCTTTTCACCTTTATTTAAAACCTGAGCTTTTATTAAAAACCTGTGGGATAATTCTCCTGCTCATTCTTCTAATGATGTTCCCCACACACCTGCAGAAAACATCTTAAATCTGCAAACCAGGAATGCATGACAATACGTCCCTCATTACAAAACCAGAAGGATTTTTCTATTATTGTGTTGTCAGATAACTTAAGCTAAATTTAGTGATATTATTTTTTTATCTAGGACAAACAAGTACATATTTCATGGTCTAAGTAGGAAATTTTTCTGAGCTAAATCTCCCTGCCTCTCTGCAGAAATGTGGAGTGTGTGAAGTTGCTCCTGAGCAGTGGAGGAGATCACAACAGGAGGGATAACTGCGGCAGGTAAGAGCTCCATCCTGTCTGATTTTGAGTCTTGATCGCCTACTTTTAAGAAGGCTGCTTGGTTGACCTAACTGGACTGTAAAACTGCGGGAGATCTACAAAAACAATAAAGAAAATCTTAAAATTGGTTCTTAAACTGACAGGAAGATATGGAGACCAGGAAGAACAGACTTGCAGAGGCATAAGCCGTGGTTTCTAAAAAGGGGAAAACTCTTTATTCATGCTGCACCATGTTTTTGGTGACCCAGTCAACAAATGATCAACAGCATGTGTTGTGAACTACCCTTTCATACTTAGTACTGTAATAATAGTTCTTTTGCTCCCATACATTCATCCGCTAGTGCTTGGCTTTAGGTAGTAAATTATGGAATTATGGTGAGGCGAGAGAGGGGATAGAAAGTAGCCACCAGCTCTGTTCACAGAGAACAGCAAAGTCTAACTACCCCTCTCTACATCTGATTGGCCTAACAGATTCCCTGATATTCTCAGCCAACCAACCAACAAAAGCAATACAAGTACCTGCAAATTAGAGGCAGAATAAGATGAGTGATGCCTTCAATATCAAGGAAATACTGAACTCCTGTCTCAGCATAAGATCAGAGAAAAATGATTCTATAGGTCTTAATGTGTTCACATCTTTATAATTGAACCTGTAGTTTAAGTTGAACTTTTATCATGCTGAGGTGTGTGAAGCAATAACTGACTAACATTTCCTGATGTGACCAAAAAAGTACTCAAACAAAATAACAACTACAGACTTTTATCGTGAAGAACTTGTCGGCGGTTGCGTTTATCCTTAATTTAACCTGCTTTGACAGCAAGTTTAAATAGCTGCAGAGTTTACAGCTGCTTCTCTCGCTTCGTTCAATGACACAGCACACTTCTTTGACACAGCAACTGCACTGCTTTGGCTCAGAGAACTCCAGCTTTAGTAACGCCTCTGCTGGAGGCAGGTAGTGCTCAGAATCACCACGCTCCACCACCATACTAGAGTCTGCTTTAGGGGACTCTGGAGGGGAAAACTCCACCTCAAAACATCACTCTGAGGCAGCAATGCTGCGGAGCTCTGTCTGTGTCACTCTCTGGCAAGGGGACGTCCCTGTCACCCCTGCCTCATCTGGAAAACCCAATCCTTTTCCCCTCCCTCCTCTCAGTACCAAACTGCTAACTTTCTGTGTATTTTTTTGATTACTGAAGTGGGCGGAGTTAGCTCTGAGCTGGGGGTTCACTTACACTTTAAGCTCTCTATATGAACTGCTGCTGCTCTCGTCTAGAAACAAACAGAGTCGATACAGTGCAGAACTCAACATGTGTTACGGCCCCAGACAGGTCAACAGAGACGCTTTGCAGTGTTAGCACACTTGCTATAGTGCTGCTTAAATACATCATCATTGGTAGCATCAGTTATGCCTCGTGTGTGCACTGCACACAATGCATTCAATCCATTCTATTTTAGATATTTTACCGGTGATGGTACTGATACCTCTTCACGGCCTGGGCACCCCACTATTCTATGGAAACTAGAAACCAAAAACATAAGAGGGCTTTGTGTACTGGCACTACACCACTGCAGACAGGACTTTGCTAAGAGTCATATCAGGAATTTAACAACATCAAAATATTTTTTTCTTTACTCTGGCGTTTTCTATCACAGTTAAGCATTCAAACAAAGTACAAGATAAGTCAAAATTGGCATGTAACATTACTCAAAAGTAGATTTTAGTGACTATGATTTTGCAGTTGAGAATAAAGTTCAAATCATACAAAATACCCATTAGGGTAATTCAACATAAATTAAGAGATAGCCCGTTTTACAACACAATCAATAAAGTCTGTTATGCACCTTTAATTAAACTTTTAAAACTGCTCATAAATACTACTCTTTGCTTTTTAGATGTTTTGGATTTTGAAGATTATTTTTTAAAATTAAGGACAAAAACTGGACAGTTTTATGACCAATTTTATTCAAGTTTTGCACTAATGTTCACTCTGATTTAAGGATTAATTACATTTATCCTGGAGGTCAAAGGTCAAGGCAAAAGTCATTACCAGCCCTTCTACTCGGAATCTTCACCAGACAGCAGTTGTAGTTTGTCAGGAAAATAACTTTCTGTTGCATCTCTAACTAGGAAATATCTAAAGAAAGTATTAGTAATGACATTGAATTAAAGCTTTGATTCTCAGGGACAAAGTTCCAAAGACTTTAGCTCAAGTTTTGGGGTTGGTAGGGTGTATTTATGTGTGTAAATGAGTGTAGGAAGATTAGACAGGGTATGTGTCCTTAATTATTCCAGACAAATATTCACTGTCATTTTAATTAGTCCTACACGACTAGCTGGTATGTTAGACACCACACCTGTTGATATAAATCCTCTGATGAACTGATGTCAGTGACAGGTCTGGTTGTTTTATTCTCTTTCTAAAGTCCTTGATGTTTTAAGAATAATAGGGTTAACATTCAGACAAAGACTTTGTCCTTTGGTTTCAATCAAAGCTGTAACACTTTCGTTTAAACTCCTTTTATGTTAAAACACAACAGAACCTCAGTGTAAAAAAGGAAAACGGATAAACTGGAACAACTTGACTGGAAACACTGAACACATCTGGACAAGTTTCTCTGCAAACATCTCTTTTGTTTTTACAACAGATGGGCCTGAAAAATTCCTTAAAAAGCCTCTAAGAAATGTGAGAGTAGAATACTAGAATATGAAAATAGAGGCACCTGTAGGAAGAATAAAGGCACATGTGGGTGTGGTAGAAACCTGTTAAGGCTAAGAAGAAAACCACGCCCAAAAGACATAAAAAGGTAAAGCAGAACCGTTGTTTACTCCCTCTGCAGTCCGATGACTAAATGCTCCTTAGGTTTTTATGTTTTATATCTCTGACAGTGTTTTTTTTTAAATCCTTATAGATCCTTTATCATCCTTTATTAATTTGTCAACCTAATTTATTCCAGCATTTTTTTGTCATGTTTTGTATTTTATCTTACACATATTGTTGCTGTCCCTGCCACTGTGTTTTATCTGTTTTTATGTACATGCTGCTCCAAACCAATTTCTCCCTGAGGGATTAATTAAGTTTTTGAATTGAATCAAAACAACTGAAACATGAGTTTTAACAAAGTATTCTGAAAGCACATAAATATGGCAGCATATCTACTGTACATCCATAGTTCAGGAATTAGATATCCAACAATCACAGTAAGACTTTCCCATCTCTTCTTGTTGATTCTTCAGGACTCCCCTTCACTACGCTGCAGCCAGCCGTCACTTCCAGTGTCTGGAGACTCTGGTTGCTTGTGGTACCGCCATCAATGCCACTGACCAGTGGGGGCGCTCTGCGCTGCACTACGCTGCAGCCTCAGACCTGGACAGAAGGTGAGCTGGGAAGTTTTGAGTTGTTTATGCTGAACAGGCCCCCAGGTTTTGCAATGTTATTATTTGGTGGATTAAACTGAATCCAACCAGTCCTCTAAGCTTTTTCACTACCTACAATTATTGCTAATTTCACTGATGTTTGCAAAAATTTAAACACTTACCCTGTTTGTCCCATAGCATTGGTATGCCATGAATCTCACATCTTTAATTTTAACAAAACTAATCTTAATGGAGACTCCAAACAGAAAATCCTTATTTTTGAATATTAATCCATATTAGCTGTCTACGTATTTCGTCCCCTCCTAATGCCTTAGTGATGTCTGTTCACCAATCAGAGGCTGTTCTCTGAACTTTACTCCAATCAAATTACCTGACACACCAGACAGACTGTTTCATATCTCCACTGCATGGATATATTTCATATTCTACCTAAGAAAGCATTTGGGAAGGGCAGGACTTTTCAAAAAATTCTCCAAAGGTGACTGGACAGATTTTCTGACTGTCACATTCCGAACGGGCCAATTCATCCCAGAGCCAGTCAGGAGATGTTCAAAAACATCTTCTCTGCCAGAGCAAGCTTTCCATGACAGAAAATGATGTAAAAGAAAGATTGTGAAGCCCAAAGAGCTCAACAGTGTTGTTTGAAAACTAAAAATCCCATTCAGTTTCTACATTGTGTGATTGTTTATTCGCCATGATGTCATAATCATCTAAGGTAGACTTACAGCGTGGTACATAAGTTTGAAACGATAGTTTATGCTCCTGGAAGAACAAAAATGTGTATGATGTTAGTATTGCTATAAGGAAATAATGGTTGATCTGCAATTTCAGGAAAAAGTACTACACTACCCACAATCCTAGAGTGGCAAAGCGATCTTTCTGACTGGTGGAGCCTGCTGTTAAAACATTATTATAAACATATCAATGCTACAGTCAATTTAAATATAGAAAAAAGGTCCTTGTTTGTATTTTAAGTTTTAAAAGCTGTCCCTGTAGTAAGGGAATTGCCATGGATTGTGGGATGTGTAGTTCATACACTCAGGTTTAAATATGAGCACAGTTTTTGTCTTTTTCTCTGTTTTCCAGTGACATTTTGGTGCAAATCAGATGTTTGGTAGTTCAAGGTTTCAGTTGGCTGTCTGGCTTGGTTCTAGTATTAAAAATAATGCTTTTATGATTTCTGATATGTCAATAGAGGATTCCATTGAAGAAATTTACTTCAGGAACCAGAGTGGATAAAAGTCTTGATAGCCACTGTTGAGCTCTACAGAAGGCTTCATTCAAAACTGTGTCCCAGTTTCTCACAGCAGATGTGCAAAACATTTCAACTTTTGTTCCAGTTTCTTCAAAAATGTGCCTTAAAATCGAGCACTCAAGGCAGTAACAAAAAAAAAGGCTTGTGAAACCTGGAAGGAGTGGAAACTCCTGAAATCCTCAGACTGAGCATAAGATGAGGAGAAAGGCAGGAAATAGGTTCCCACTTCTTCTGTGGTGTTAATGTGTGTAGCTGTCTGCTGCTGCATATAGATAACCCGATAGCTCACACCTCTCTGTTTCTATGGTAACTGGAGGTGATTCTGAGGTGAGGAGAGTCAAACAAGGCTGACAGAATTATGAATCACAATGCAGCACAGACACATGAATTCAGTTGTTATGAACTGACTGTAGTATCTTTAGATTTAACCACTAAAACATAATATTTTGTAACTTATTTCTATCTCACCCCTTCTTTCCCCCCTCCATTTGTCTCCCCCCTTCTGTTTTTCTCCCCCTGCAGGCGGCGTGTTGCTCTGGAACCAGAGAGTGAAGGAGTCCAGGCGGAGAGGGAGAAAGAGGCAGCGCTGTGAGTCCACAAAGAGAGAAATATGAGGGGAAAATAACATAAAGCTAAGGAATTGAGCTAATCAGAAAAAAGGTTTAAGATGATTTGGTTTGGTCAGTGTGAATGAAAATATACTGCACTCAGGTACCAAACCTGAGTCTGTTTTGAGAGGTGGTTTCAGGTATTGCTGTAGCTGACACTAACACAAGCACACACTGAGTGCGAACCGTGCCGTAATATGGGACAGACAGTTGCATCACTTCTGCAGTTTGTCCACTTTACTAAATGCACAGTGATGCATGATCAGATTGTAGTCAACAAATGGTCTTTAATGACTCACTTTACAGATGACTGCAAGTTTTAGTCAACAAGTAGAGCTGTAAAAGCATGAACGCCTCCTGTGTCTTCAAAAACTGTTGGATCTGCAATGTGAAGGCCCACTTCATCTTTTGAGCCTTATTGGAGATTTGTAAGTATGAGGAGGGTAATTGTTGGCGTCTTTAAATGATAAAAAAATCCACAGTGGCAGGATGATCTTCTTTGCTGACATGAAACATGAACAGTCATTGTTCAGGTCATGACCTAAGCGGGTGTCAAAAGTGACTTTTTCTTCTTCTTGGTGGATTTGCAAACCAGCTACGTGCTGTATACATACACAGGTAGACTTGTGCACAGTACAGTGTGACTGATGTTAAAACTAGCTAGCAATCGTGCCCGATGTGAATGTTATTTTCCTCGAAATAAATAATGTAAATTCCTCCACCAGAGGGCTCCTAATCAAAACAATAGCAAAATATTATACATCCTTATCAATTGACATTTTCTGATAGGGATTCACCTCATAGCCTGCTGTGCAAACATAGAATAGATCTTCATTTAAAATCATTTCAAACCCTTTTAGATGATTTCCCATAAATACAGTCTTAATATCCCCATCTATTTACAGATCCATATTATTAGGTGATGTCTGAGGATTTTTATGTCATTCACATTCATTCTTGCAATCTGCACAATAATCCACCACGGACCTCTGTGAGTTTATACTGATGTTATTGTTTAATAAAATAAAAATCATAAAACAAACTTGCCATAGAGATTCTTAAGATTCTTTACCACAGCGGAGAGAATTTCTGTCAGCTGAGGAGAGAGGGCACGTGGATGTGCAAAATTTTTGCTTCCTACTTCCTGTTTGAATCAAGTACCTTTTCCAACAAAAACCTCTCTCCTTATGGTGTATTTACTAAATTACAAATCACCACCACTGCTTTTGTTTCACGGATGAATTTTTCATATTGTGGGAGAAAAGCTGATTGAAGTGGCCTTCCTGATTTATGCTGCAAAATACTCATTTTCCGAACGCACACAGCACTATAATCTTACTTTTTATTTTAAAGCTACACCTTCAGTTTGCTACAGTTGACTTGATCTCACAACCACTGCCATTGTCCATCCAGCCTCTTCCTTATTGATGGGAATTCTGGCTCCTTTTAGACTGGTTTCACAGCACAGCGTCCAGGAACTTGGGCCAGCATCCAAGTACACTTGACACCAATGTCTGGTTCCATTTGATCAGTGTGAAAGCAAACAAACTGCTCCTGGGCATTGTAATGGAGTCATTATTACTGGAGAGCACACTCATATTTTTAATGACTTATTGATTCTGGGCTCAGATTTTTTGTCAGACTTTGATCTTAGATTTTCTCTATTTGTGCTCTATATGTCTGCCTGTAAAACTGACTCTGATTATCCTCTGTGCACACGTAAAAAACTTTAATGAAATATTGAGTGTTTAATTTCAAATAACACTTAAAAATAGAGCTGTAAAGTATGTATTGTTGATTAAATAACTGCTGTGTGTGTTTTTTTAACTGATTTATTCATTAAAACGTCAGATATTTACGTATTTATCTTCCTGTTTAAATGTTAATTTCCTTGTTTTTGTGCCGGAGGACTTTATCTTGAAAATAAATAGTGAATCTCAAAGTTTTATCCCTGCTGGAAATGTTTGATTAAGGAATAATCATTGTGTTTTTTGTGCTGCAGATGTTTGGAGTTCCTGCTGCAGAGTGGAGCGACGGCGTCTCTGAAAGACAAACAAGGCTACAGTCCCGTTCACTACGCTGCAGCCTACGGACACCGGCACTGTCTGGAGCTGGTCAGTATGAAGGAGAGAGAGCGAGCGAGCGAGAGGGAGAGAGAGAGAGAGAGAGAGAGAGAGAGAGAGAGAGAGAGAGAGAGAGGGAAATGGAGAAAGAGGGAGAGGAAATAGCTGTGTCGTGTGATGCTGCCTGCAGGCCTTTTCCTTTGTCTGTTGGCTGATCAGATTTCTGCTGAACACATGCTGATGTTCAAGTTTTGACCTGATTTGTGACCAAAACTTTCTCCTGATATGTTTTTGTTTTTGTCCTGCAGCTTTTAGACAGAGATGACAGCCACCAGGACGACCCTGAGGCTTCGAATGCCCGGAGCCCACTGCACCTCGCTGTAAGTCTGAGATTTAATACAAGAAAAGAAGAAGAAATTCATCAGCATTCACAGGAATCTGTGAATTTTTAACATTTTAAGTGTATTGTTTCATGTTTGTGTCTTGGTGTAGGCTTACCACGGCCACGCTCAGGCTCTGGAGGTGCTGCTACAGGGAGAGAGAGAGGTCGACCAGGGGGACGAGTCGGGGCGGACTCCTCTGGCCCTCGCTGCTCTTCGTGGTCACACTGACTGTGTTCACACACTCCTTGGACAGGGGGCATCACCGCGCACCACTGACACTCAGCATGGACGCACACCTGTTCACCTGGCAGGTAAGGCTATTGTGTTTGTGTCAGTAAGAGTTCTCTGCACCTTTAAAATATGAATAATGTCTCAGATTTTCTCTGATTTGGTTTATTTTTCTGCTGTTGATGCAGAATCTGCTCCCGAAGCACTGGTGTGTCACATAGCTTTCTATTAATAAACATCTCTCTCTCTCTCTCTCTCTCTCTCTCTCTCTCTCTCTCCTTCCTCAAGTGATGAATGGCCACACGACATGTGTGCGCCTCCTTCTGGATGAATCAGACGGTTCAGAGCTCGTTGATGCTGCAGACTCTCAGGGACAGTGAGTGCTCTTCTTTTGCTCCATGTGCGCCTCTGTCTTTTTTCTTTCTTTTGTATTTCTCTGACAGTTTTCCTCCTTCAGGACTCCTCTGATGCTGGCAGTGGCCGGAGGTCACGTGGACGCTGTGTCGCTGCTGCTGGAGCGAGAAGCAAACGTCAATGCGGCGAATAAACATGGTCTGACCGCGCTGCACCTCGGGGTGAGCATTCAGCTGAATCTAAAACCTTTCACGTCCTTCTTTCTGCTGCCTTCTCTTTTTTGGAAACCTTTCCTGAGACCAGAATGAGCTCCTAAACAGTTTTACTCTTTCAGTGTTTTCCTGCAGGTCAGTTATTTAAAATGTATCTTGAAATTGACTTTAAGAATTAGAAATATTACCAAATTGATTTACTTATTATGCCTTTAAATGAAGAATAAATGTCTGAGGTATGAAATACTAAAATTAAAACAAAAATGCTTAACATATTGGTATTTTTCTTTACCTGTGTTGTCTCCCAGCTGCTGTGTGGTCAGGAGGAGTGCATTCAGTGTCTACTGGAGCAGGAAGCCTCTGTGTTGCTTGGAGACTCTCGAGGTCGGACGGCGATCCACCTTGCAGCGGCTCGAGGCCATGCCTCCTGGCTGGGTGAGCTGCTGAGCATCGCCTGCTCGGAGCCGCCGTCTCTGCCCCCGTTAAGGGACCACAGAGGATACACGCCGCTGCACTGGGCCTGCTACTACGGTCAGTTATAGATCCTTTCAGTCTGAAATAATAACAAATATAGTACAAATATAAAGCATGATTTAAGCTTCTGCATTGAACCTACACCATAACATGCACCCAAACCATCTGTAGCCATGAACACTTGCAAGGGCCTGCGCACATATCTGACATGCCCTTCCTCAAAAATTTAACTATCCATTGAAATGATGCAGACAGCCAAGCCATGTGATTGGTCTGCAGGCTCCCAGTCTCAGAGTAATGTCTGCTGACACAATGTGTGTGCTCTTAATATAAATGAATACAACTAGTCAAATATACTCACCAACATCTGGAAACATCAGAAATGCATTCCCTCATGGTTGTCCCTCAGTGGCTGAATATGAGCCACACATTCCCCCTTCCTCTGCCACAGCAGCTGCACTGATGTCTCATCTTTTTTCTTCTTTACAATAACTGTAGTATAATGTACCGCTGATCAGTATCAGCTCCAACTCTAATACAACACTTGAGTCTTGCAGAGTGATGTGGACAAACTCACGAAAATGTGGTGCTGACAACAGCGCAGACTGCCACAGAGTAGAACAGATGCAGAAGTATAAGCCAGGCTTAATACTGTCTTTCCACCGTGGTTTCATTCATTTTTACTTTTTTGTTTTTCCCAATAGATTCTTAAAAGTTGTTTCATACTTATTTCTCCACAGTAATTAAAAAAAATGAACTCACTCTGGTATTACAGAATAAAAAAGCTCAATCACTAAATACATTTTTCAATGTTATAACAGCCTTTACCAGAGCCACATCCATTAATGTCTGTGTTAATGTATGCCCAGGTCACGAGGGCTGTGTGGAGGTGCTGCTGGAGCAGAAAGGATGTCGATGTATTGATGGGAATCCATTCACCCCGCTGCACTGTGCTGTGTAAGTCAAACTCATTTAAAGGATCATATACAGCTATTTCATCTACTTATTTTCACTAAAATCACTTTTCCTCTTAAAATGAGTAAGATTAGATTTAGAAATAGATGAAAGAAATAATGATTTTGTTATTAAAGTCCCTGTAAGTGATTAAAAAAATAATTTTAGGTTTGTTGTATGAAAGGCCACTGTTTTATAAAGCGCCAGGTCAAATTTTAGTCATGAAAAGCATCTCTAAGTTTATTAAATTATGCTTCAAAATCATGAAAAATGTGGCAGTACAATCTACTGTAGGATGGTGTGGGTGTGTCTGTTGACATGGGACCCTGCCTGCTTTGACATTGTCATAAATAGATGTACATACTTTATTTGAAAATCATGATTAGAAACATATTATATGATGGCATATTAGGGCCACCCTAAGAGATTTTTTAAAATATCTGTTAATTTTTTAGCTAAAATGTAATAATAATAAAAAAAATCCAAATCTTTGGGAAAAAATTTTGACATATAGATGTAAATTCACAAGAAAATAAACTCATAAATTCTTAAGGAAAAAGAATGAATATTTCTGTGTAAAAAGTTTAACTTTTTGAATTTAGAGACTTAAAAAATTGAAATTTTTTAAATCCATAAAATCATAAATTACAACATTGTAAGGCAAAAAAAATTATAGGAAACCAGACTGAAAACAGTGGATTTTTTAATTTAATTATCAAAAAAATTCAAAGCTTGGGTTCAAATACATCGACTTTTGAAGTAAAATAATTCTATTTTTTTTCTCATAAATAAACAATTTTTTCAACTTGAGAATTTCGGGGTTTTTTTTCTTGAAAATTGACGGACCATCTTTAATTTCTTTTACAGAGTGAATGATCATGAACCGTGTGCATCTCTGCTGCTGGAGGCGATGGGCTCAGACATCACTGGCTGCAAGGACTCAAAGGACAGGTGAGATCTCCTTGTGCAGTCTGAGTGTTGCAGATAGGGGGCGCTACATGAACAATAACTAAGCAGACACAGTCAGTATAAGTCATTTTTACCTGTAATCTTCTACTGTGTCTCCTCTCTCCACCGCTCCGGTCTTGTAGGACTCCTCTTCACGCAGCAGCGTTTGCTGGTCATGTTGACTGTGTCCAGCTGCTTCTTTCCCATGATGCACCTGTGGATGTTGTAGACCAATCAGGACGCACCGCACTGATGATGGCAGCAGAGAAAGGCAGAGTGGGAGCTGTTGGTATGGAGATTTGTTTTCAGGGTTAACCCCAGCTTTGCTGGTTGGTGTTGATATTTATATTCATTATATTAATTAGATTTATATTTATACATTTTCACGTGTTTTCTGGTTTTTCTTGTGTTTCAGAGGTGCTGTTGACCAGCGCCAACGCTAACTTCAGTCTGACAGACAAAGACGGGAACACCGCTTTACATCTAGCCTGCAGTAATGTAAGTGTCCACATGAGGGCTCTACCCTACACTCTAATTAAAAAAAACATTTCTAGCCGGAGCTCAAGCTTTATTTAAAAAGCAGTTGTTTGGTCTCCATGAAGATTTTTTTTGTACTTTCAGAAGTTTTTTTTTTTTTCTGTAATTCACCTTTTGTGGTCTGTCAGAACAGTAACAGCAATGTAGACATTAGAAATAATAATAATAATAGCAAACAAAAATTAAAAGTAAATAAATATAACAACCATTTAGATAAAACACACACGCACACCCACACACACACACACACAAAAAAAAACACAAACAAAAATAGTACATTCGTAGAAACATTCACAGGGTTAGCACTGGCAGTGTCCATCACATCAGATTGGCAACGTCTTTCATGTTTACTATCATCATAATCTCATATTGCATTTGTCTCTGGAACCTTTTTCATGATGGTATTTTGATTTACATTACAGTCATATTCACATACGTTACATACCTATAGATACATATGAATAAAAGTGCCCCCTTCTTCTTGGCAACTGACTACTGATATCATAAAAAGAGGTTTATCTGATGTTCTGTATTTAAAGGGGAGGGAGGAGTGTGTGATGTTGATCCTGGAGAAACTGTCTGACTCTGTGCTCATCAATGCTACAAACACAGCACTGCAGACGTGAGTATCTAAAACTTTCAACTTTTGTGCAAATGAGGATAAGATCTTTACTTCACACAGTTACAGAAATCAGAGAAATAAGCATGTTTCCAGGAGGAGGAGGTTAAGGAGGTGGCAAAGAGGAGCCTGACTGAAGAGAAGATCTTGTTGACTTCATCTTCTGTATCTTATTTTCATAAACCTTTACTGTGTCTGTGTTTTCAGTCCTCTTCATCTGGCGGCTCGTAGCGGTCTGAAGAAGGCTGTTCAGGAGCTTCTGTCTCGAGGAGCAAACGTTCAGACAGTGGATGAGAACGGTGGGTGACCCTGGTCGTCTTCAGGTCTGAGCTGCACGCTGTGGTCAATGTTTGGCATGAGTGTTTTTCTCAGTTACAGCATGAACTCAGCTAAACTAATGAGGTGAATTAGGTGTTGTCATGTGGCTAAAGAAAGGTATTTTTGTTTTTAAAGAGGGTTCCCCCTGGTCGTTTGGAAACCATACCTCATGTTCCTCTTAGTTTGTGCTCCAGGTATCTCCACATATATATATGTAAGGCTGAATCATTATATTATTGCTCTTCAGATATCTCTAAATCTGATGAAAGTTTAGCTCATCACAGACCATGGGAACCCTGCTTGTAACAGCTGGCTTGTCCGTTTTTGTGTCGTGGTCGTCTATGTCTCTGTGCTCTCTGTGCCCCCTTCCCTTCATGTTGTGGACTGTTCGCTGGCTGAATTCTAACTGAATGCCGCTCCGTCCCTCCTCTGTCTTCTGCTTCGCCTTCCCTGCTTCCTCCATGTCCACGTCTCGCCCTCCTCCTCTTCTTCCTCTCTCTCTGTCATTCTCTCTCTCAGGTCTGACGCCTGCTCTGGCTTGCGCTCCTAGCAGAGAGGTGGCTGACTGTCTGGCTCTCATTCTGGCTACCATGATGCCTTTCTGCTCCCCTTGCAGCTCCGGGGCTCCCTCCCCAGGCGCTCTGCTGAGGCAGCTGCCCCACCAGGGGGGGAAAGGTCTGAGTATTGGCCCCCGGGCCCCACGCAGCCCCAGGAACCCCTCCGGACCTTCCAGTGAGGGAACGACGGAAAACGACTCGGAGGATTCTGAGACTTTCTGACGTCTGCAAACCGACTCTCTACCCTCCTACCTGGAACTGTGCACCTGAACTTTAACCCCGCCTCCTCGTTTTCGAGGATACATGCAGTTTTGAGAGCGCTCTTCAAGTTGGAGGGTAGAGACTTGGTTTGAAACAGTTTGGATATTTTCTGCTCATCATGAGGGGAAAAATGTACAGAATCGCTCCTCTTAGTGCCCTTTTTTTCAGAAACATTAAGCGGATTAATGAACTGAATCCTTCAGATGAAGAAGTTGCTCCACAAAGAAGATTTTGATCCGGATCTGTTCGGGTCTGCATGCTCGTCACACCATGGTTTGTTCCTTCGACTCACGGGTGCTTAAATCCAAACCAACCTCGGTACTTCAGCCTCTGCTCGCCTCAGAGACTCGTTTTTGTCTTAAAAAAGAAGAAGCCATTTTTAACTCTTTGTATAAAATGAAGTAGAAAACTAAGAAAACTAAGTGTAATTTTAACCTTTTTATGATTTTTTTGGCTTGTTGTTGTACCAAATATTTGACTTCCACATGTTAATAATGAATATGACCTGAAGGAGAAAGGTACGTTGAGCTGGATTTTATAAAATTTTAACAACTGATGCACAATTTTAACTCTGCTATTAGGTTTTATAAGCTGGAATGTGAAGGGTGCAGCCTTCAAAAATGTTAATATATCTAAATAATCACCAGGATTAAGGGTAAAGAACACGGGTACGTTTCCATTCCCTCATTTGTGCTTAGATAATTTTAGGATAAATGTAAGTAAACGTGAATCAAGAAGGCAAAAGAATGTCAGAATGTTGAGAGTTTTACTTCTGTCTATTTTGCATCTCCATACATCAGTGTAAAACTGTAAATATTTCAGGTCATAAAGTGGAGTAATACCTATATATTTTTCCATAAATGTAATGGCTTTAAGTTAAGGAGTATGTTTTTTCTCTTACATGTTCTTCATTACCTCTGATATTTTCAACAATTTCCAAAGCTGAAGAAATGCTTAGTTTCTGTAGTTTTAACAGGACATATCATAGCATCAGCGGACCACCAATTGGGAATATCAGGGAATCACTTCCATGATTCCCCACACTCAACTTAGTCTGTTATTGACTGTTTGAGATCCCTCTTAAATGGCATGTTTCTTGTCTAAAATTACTAAGAAAAAACTAAAATATACAGAGACCTCCCTCGTGTAAATCCAAAGGTACATTTCACAGGAGATGCACCTAACCTATCACACCAGCTAGACTGTCTAGATATTGTGTGGTTATATTTCAGTTCAATCTGGAAAACCTATTCAAAGTGTGCGGGAAGGGCAGGAGTTTTCAAAAAATTCTCAGAAGGTGATTAGATCAATGTTCTGTCTGTGACATTCATGATTGGCCAATCAGAGCAACAAGACAAAATGAGGTAGTAAACATGCACAGTCCTAACGTGAGCTCTACAGGTTAGCGCTGACGTGATTGATGGAAAGCAGAGCTTGTCTATGAATGAAACTAATGCTGAAGTATATTGGGAGACATGCAAAAACACCTTCACTGCTAAGAGAAACTTTTGATTTGGCTCTTTGCTCTTGTTTTTATAAAGAAATTTGGCCCAGATCTGAGAGAACTGCTGCTTTGCCAGTGGTTCCCAAACTTTGTCTTCACTCACTGTACACATCAATGTGTAAAAATATGTAAGCGTACAACAAATGCACCGGCAGCCACAGTTTTGTGAAATAATCCTTTTTTTTCATTTAGCATGACATAGAACCTCAAAATTTTGTTGAAATAAGAACTTCCATCACCTTAAACATAGTTTTAAAAACCTGACTCTGAAGAAATGCATAATAGCGCAAAAAAACAAGAAATTCTGCTAAAATTAAAAAATGGTGAAAATGTTTTTTAAGCTTTATACTTTAATTTCTGCAATATATTTCATTGATTATTGTGGGCTTTTGTGCTTTAGAGCTTGTGAGACTGCCACTCTCAGTTTATTTCCAATGTCCAGATTTGATCTAGGCAACATCAGAAAAAACCTACCTATGGGTAGTATGTTGCAAAAGAAGGAGTGTCCAGGGCTCTCCTGCCCAGCAGTGGGCCCTCCTTTTCCACTCCAATCCAAAATGCAGACATTCTGGGACTTCAAACACATTGTTGTCTCTGAGGTAACACCAATTAACTTCTCAACTTCTCCAGTGCTTAAGTCATCAGCTGGTGTTGCTTTGCCTTGCCTTAACACCCCCCCCCTCGTGCCGGATATAATAAATGAACCCAAAAGAATGTGAGCTATTTTCCCTGAAATTTACATCATGACTATATCTTTGCAGTGAATATTTTGTTTTCTTCCATGTCTGTAAAACATGGATGAACTGGTTAATACTGTCTGAAAGGAGGATCCATCAGTGATCAAATGAGGGAATTGAGACGTACCTGTGAATAGAAACAGGGTTTGTGCAGACGTATGAGTCAGAAGTTTTTGCATCTTAACTTTTATTGTCCAAAATCACCTCCTGCACAGTTTGACCTCCTTGTGAACCAGAACTTTTCCATCTGGATGTTTCTAAATGTTGAAATCATTGAAGCACAAGTCCTCCTCCACTAAGACCAAAACGTCTGAAAAGCTCTTTCAGCTCCCTTCAGTTTTTATTTTCTCCTCCATGATGGTACAGAAACTGCCAGCACTTAAATGTAAAGTAACACAGGGCCTTCACCCCCCATCTGTCTGTCGACCTACCAGCGATGTGCCATCGTCTCAAACGTGTCCAGTGCCTTGATGTTATTTAAAATTAAAACAAATTCTTTTTTGGTAGATCCAAATAATCTGATATTTAAAGGATCAGCTCAAAAAAACAAAACAAAAAAACAAAAAAGCTGAATGCAGGTGTTTTTTTAACTGTTTTAATATTTGTCTCTCAGATTTCTGCCTCAGCTCAAATAAGAAGCTACAATTTGAGGATTATTTTGGTCATTTTTATTTTCCCATATAATGAATGAAAATTTGGGAAGTGGCAAAGAAAGACTGAAAAATCAAAGATGGATAGATAAATAAATAAACTTAGTCAGGGTGAGCTGCTGAAGTAAAAACTTGTTAATACACAAAAATGCTGTTCTGGGAGAGTTCTTAATAGAGTGGTATTGGATAATTGCTTAAACAGATACAGATATCAGTACCCACGATTTCACCAGTATCAGACGTACTTCTGATACTGGTATCTGAATCGGGCCAAAGCTACTTACAATTTCAATTTTTCTTTTGATTTGTACTTTTATGAATTATCTCTGAGTACATTAAGACTCCTGCACGGTTTGACCTCCTTGTGAAGACTAAGACTTAAAATTTGCATTTCTTTTTTTTAAATTGCAGTTATCAGAGCTTATTGTTTATTTTTCTTTCCTTTTATCTTTTACTGGCAGATGTGGGCTTCCATACAGCTGAGATTAGGGAACAAGCTTCAAAAAATGCATTGTAAAATCTTTTTGATCAACTTTCAGGAAAAGTAAAGAATATAATAAAGAACACAAAAATGTTCCTAGATAGGCATAGAATAATTTTTCAGCAGTTTGAGTTGCAAAAGTTTCAATATGGAGACAGAAATCTGGACAAATGAAAGCCAAACATGTTGCACAATTAGTGCTTCAAGTCTATTTTAATATGATTAGATCATGAACGTTCTTCTTTTGTTTTTTTATTGAGCTGGTTCTCCAATATCTCCGGCATAATCTTTGTGGTTTTGTTACACTGAATGACAAAGTTTGAGATATTTGTTTGATCTGTGTGAGAAATATGCAGTTTTATTTTTAATGAATTTCTTTGTCACTCCGCTGTTTTGTCTCGTGTCAATTTGTTGATATTTTTAATATTTTCTTCTTGTAAACAAAAAACATGAAAAGACCAAAACCTTTAGCATCTCTGTAGTTAGAACTTTAAACTTTTTAGTTTGTCTGTGGTTGTCAGACATAAATCCTGTTTAGAAAGATGTCATAAATACAAGCTTTGACTTCTTTAATAGGTCTATTTTTCTTCTCGCAGATAGAAATTATGTTTTTTTTTTTTTTTTTTTAATCAGATGTTAGTCAAGCAGGAGAAAATATGCAGTATTTGTGACTATTTCCACCTTCAGATTAATCCACAATAGATGGTCTAGTGAGTTTTTCTCAGCCGCAGGACGGTTTATCATTACTCAGAAACTTTAATATTTAAAAAAAAATAGTGAACATGTTAACAAAGTGGCTCACTGACATGTTTTTACATTTTTTCTGACACATTGGAGCTCAAAGGAAGGAAATGCCCTCTTTGTTTTTGGTTCTGGTCTTTTCGTGAATTTTCAAACAGTAGGAAAATACTAGAAAATCTCCAAACTGATCATTTAATTTGGCTGTGTGTGAGTGTATTTTATTTTAGGTACTGATATGAAATGATTTTGTATATAATGTTGAAGTATGAAATTAAGACCTCCATTATCACAGTAACACAGGATGACGTCTCCATCCTGATCAGATGAAGAATTTGTTGATTTTTATTTTCAGGGTGAAATAATCAAAATGAGTGTATATTGATGATTTGTAGTCTAAATTTAATCCCTGTTAGCTGCAGTTTGATTAAAAACTGAAACTTAAGCACACAGTAACAAGCACAGTGTCATTGTGAAGGTCTGCTGAAAGACTGAATCTGTCCACCAGTATTAATATTATTATTTTAAATCTTACATGAAATGATCTTCACCAGTGCTGACAATCACTCCGTCACCTGTCTGATGATTTTCATACAGTTCCTGATGCAGTACCACATGCTGACGGCTGATTTTCAGCTTCCCTTTGTTTTTTTTTATGAATTGTACAATAAATAAAAAAAATCAGTTTGAAGAGTTATGGTTTTGTGTTTCATTTCCTCTGATTTAGGAGACAGGATGGCTGTTCTGCCCCACACAGTAGTGCTAATGTTCATTTTCCATGTTTATAGTGTTATGGCGCCATCTTGTGGTAGTCAGGCACATTATTTTCTGCTCTAGTGTATTTTACCTGTACTTCCTATCTAAACCAGAAGTAGCATTTTTGGACCATTGTGTAGTCCCTGGATGCACAGTTCAGGCTAGTTTCTTTCCTTTCTGCTTTCTGTAGCATTTTTTTGCAAGTACAAATTTAACCCTCTACTGAATTCCTCAAAGTGCTCAGTCAAGACCAGAAGTGCTGAGATGTGGTCTATCGTAGACCTCTTAGGTGTAAAACCTGGCCACTGGTGTTGTGGGATCACAGATCCTGGCACTGAGAGTGATTTAATACCTCTGTAGTCATGACTTCATCTACCTGGTAAAAAAAAAACATCCCTTATTTGAATTAACAGTTGGGTGGACAACATTAAATTGAACATAACATATCAACATCAGGTACTGATGTCTCTTTATGTCATGAGATATTATTTGCCAATGGCTGATCGTCAACAGGGCTGATACTGATGTTAGACATATCCGTGCATCCCTACGTGTGACTAGGCCACACTCCAGTAGCAGCTGGGATTAACTCAAACCCTTCATCATGGGATGAGTGGTGGAGGTAATAGATGGATACTTGTTTGTAAAGTCAATTATTCCTTTTCTTCCTACAAAGTTAGCTGTACATAAAATTTAAAAAAGTCACTGATGGTCATCAGTAGCTCTTAAGCTACCAACATGACATATCTAAAGTGCAGGTTTGGTCTTAAATGGTGCAAAAACAAATAATATCTGATTCATGGTAAGAAAATCAACCAAAAGACATGCAAGGAAAGCTTAACGTGGGAATATCACGAGTTCTTGCTCAGACATTTAAATCATTAGTCAACAGTAAAATAAAATAATGGTCAAATCTTGTTCAAAACAAGATTTCTGCACTTGCCTTTATACAAACACTTAAAAAAACTTTAATTTTCAAGTGTTTTTCATTAATTCCACTCGTGTCCCATATTGATTTGTTCATTTTTTGTCACTTTAACAAGCAATAATAAAAAAACACCCAAACACTTGTTGACTTTAACAAATCATCATTAATAATCTTTTAATAATTACATAATCTCTGTACATTATAAACTTTAAATTACACAGATTAGTTTGTTTACCAAACTAGAACCAATAAAGTGAATGTTTTCAGTCAGACTCATGGCACTATTAAAATAAAAATAATCCAGTCAGGGTTAAATTATAATCTGATAATACTGTAGTATATCCCCTGGGTTAAATCTGGTCTAAATTGTACGTTAAGGCAGCAGATGCAGATTGGAGCTGCTGAGTGGAATGACGTCAGGATTCAAACAGTCCAGTGTGCTTGTTGGTCTCATTGAAATTCAGGAAACTGATGTTACTGCATAGACAGACAGAGAAGGAGTGTGTTTCTGTTTGTGCTCCTGGACAGTGAATACACCTCTCAGCAGTTGATGCCCAGGCCGGTCCAGTGATCTGGGACCATCAGGAAGTATTTATCCATGGCCTCACAGAATCGAGCTCTGTACAGCTCCGGGGAGACCACGGTGGGCATTTTTCCTACACAACACAAAACACAACACAAAAATTCAAGACTACAGTTCATTACAAGAGTAATTTTTCTATATAACTGCCCAACCTAAACTTTTGATCATGCACTAGTAGATGAAAATAGGGTAACGTGGACATGGTATGGAGAGCAGTTAAAGTTACCTTGACCACCCAGAATCCCAGTGGATTTGACCACCATTTCCAGTCTCTTATCCCAGGTAAATGTGCGGATATAATCTGAAAGAGGAGAAGACAAAGAACTTTAACTTTAAAAGAACATCACCAGAGAAAATACAAAGAACCTCACGTATTAAGTTAAAACAGCTGAAAGCTTAGACGACTCCTCACCTATGATCCCAACCACCAACTGGTCAGTGGCGTCATCTCGTCCCACTAGCAGCGAATAGTCTATAATGAGGTGACTGGACAGGAAGTAGGCGTCACTGTGGATGGCGGCTCGCAGGATGGCCTTACAGTGGGACCGGATGTAAAGCGGGTTGTCGTGGATCAACTTCAGGAGGTTCTCATCCAGCAGCACCACCTCACAGCTCTCCTTCCCCGAGTCTGTCTTCACGTTACGGTTTCTGAGAGAGCCCTTCAGGTCAAACACCTACAGAGAAAACACGAGCGCTGATGAGGACAAAAGAGAAAGCCTGCAAGCTCTCAGGAGGAAGAACAATCAAAGATTGACTTCATCTCTTTTCCAGCAGATCGTTTTATTTCAAAGTCACAGATTTTAAACAGTAGTTAATACATTTGCTAATTTGACAGTTCCTTATGTCTAACGATAATTGCAGCTCTGTCTTGTGTCTTACCTGGGCCATCTTGCGTCCATAGAAAAGATTTTCCATGACAAGGAGGTCCAGTTTCTTCTCCGTGTTGTTCTGAGAGTTCTTGTATCCAATTCTGTAAACACCCAGGATCTTAGCCAGCGCTGTTGGCCTCTGGGGAACAAAATTTAGAGTAATGTAACTACATCTCTGATACTAGACCAAAGATACGTAAACTTTTTTTTTTTGCCTCATACTTTCTGCTGAACAGCCCCGGTGATGTAGGTGAAGTAGTGAGGAGCAAAATCCAGGAAGGACTGAACCTCCAGTCTGGGCATCTGCTTCAGGATGAACCGGTCATCTGAAGGAGCGGAAGATGAGACAATTCATGTTATATAAAAGTTTAAGAGCTGCATAGACAAGGCTTATTTCACTCTTTTCAAGGGATTAGTTGACCATACCACAAATGAAACAAAAACGCTATGAATCTATAGCCCAGATTAAGACTCAAAGCAACAAAAAAACACAAGTTTTTGTGTTGACTTATCAAAGTTTATCTTTGCAACAAGGCTACAATCAGGACTTTGCACAGACACATGGAATAGTCAGCCAGTGCAAACCAAGCCAACTGGGAAGGTCTGGAGGCCACCTACCCCCTTTTAAGCATTTAAAGGCTTATTTAGCAGGTGCTTCATTGTTGCCACCGTGCTTTTCTGTGTTTTCTGAAGCAGCCTGCATGTGATAATTACATCTTTCTCAGAATGAAATGATGAGAAAAGGGGATTGAAAAGTGAGTCCTGACTTCTTGGTCAAATTACTTTAAACATCAAGAAAGTGGAAACACCGGCTGTAACTTGGTGACTAGCTGGAAATATAGCTGGCAGCTGGTACTAGCAGACATTTACAGGTTCTCTACACATGATATCATGCAGCAGTGGAGAACTCCTCTTTGGGGCAAGTAGTGATTTCTATATGGAGAAATGCTAACAAGTCATTTTTGAATGGTTGTCCACTACACCAAACGTTCAAGGCACAAAAATATAGACAGACTTTATTTTTAAGCTACTAGTGTGTCACAAAAGTAATGAAATATTTTAGCAAAATCAAAAAGTTTACAAAAAATGCCTTACGGCAGAACAGTAGCAGGCAGCAATTTAAAAAGGCTCAGTCTAAAGACTGGAAGAGCCCTTGTGTTTGGCCCAGTTTGGTTCAGCAGAGTTTTGCCTTTGTCTGGCACATTAAACCCTGATCCCCCCTGTGTTTCTTCAGCTGATGTCTGTCCAGTCTTGCTTGTTGTGATAGGAAATCCGTCTCTTTTGAGAGATCCAGATTAAGGCTGAACGATTTGGAAAAAATAATCTAATTGCATTTCTTCCCCCAATATTGCAATTGGGATTTAATATGCAATCATTTTTGAAGTTCTCATCTTAAGTATTTCTAAACAAACAAGAAATAAATCATTCTATATTATAGTGAACATAATATTTGGTAGATTAAACTAAGGCTGAACAATTCCTGAAAAATATTTAATTGTGATCATTTTAGATATGAACTGTAATATTGAAGGGAATGATGATTTTATATCTCTCATTTATAATAGACAAACCTTTTAAAAAAAATAAGGATTTTACTATTGCACTGTTTCAAGGGTGTCCAAACTTTTTCCACTGAGAGCCGGATTAAAAAAACTATAAGGCAAGTGTGTGTCTCTGCTCTGCCTGCTGTCAGACAACAAACATTTTTAAATTTACCTCTGCAGTATACAGCGGCCCGTTGTGCAACAAATGTTAATCTGGCTGATTATAGCATGGCCAACAGCTGATGGATGTGCGACTGACAGATGTTGAGATGAGAACAAGATATGATGAAGCAGTGATTGAATCAAAGCTCAACCAGCCTCTTGGCACAGTACAAGACTCTTTAAGGCTCTTGTCTCCCTTCATCTGACCAGACGATGCAAGACAACTGAGTAATATGTCATGAGTTGAAGAAGCTGCTGTCTTACTGTGACTTTGGTATTTGTTTTCAGTATTTACCTTCTGTAGCATAGAAGACAGCTCCAGATTTCCCTCCTCGAGCCTGCCAGTTGACACAGTGCGACAGTGATCGGATAAAATCCTCTTCAGGACTCTCCATGATCTCCTCACGCATCTTATGAAACTCCTCGGCATAGTAGATCCGACAGTAAAACTTGGCGTTGGCATCAGAGAACTCTACAAATGCAACCACAGAAGAAGACCCTATCAACTCCACACATCTACTCTATGGTTACTTTCACTTTAAGAAAACAAAAAGGGCAGCACCCTGTAGGGCTATGATTACACCAAATGTTGCAACAATTTGCCCTGCACAAGTTCAAGTCAAAACGCAGAAATGTCTTTTAGGACAGAAGGTTATAAAGAAGAAGTACTCACGTAGCTCAATGTGTGGATTCAGAGTCTGTTTCTTCTGTTTGTCTCCCACATCTGCATCCTCTGCACAGGACAGGGACAAGAATGAAGCATTACACCAAAAGGATTTCATCTTAAGGTTTCACTTATATGTTATATCATCATCAGATCCAAACACTCACTGAGGGGATCCACATCCACGCTGTTTCTGCTCTGCTGTGACGAGGTAGACTCACTGGGTCTGGCTGGGCTGCTCTTAGCTCGACTTTCCCCACTGCTGAAGAGATTTTGAGATTATATCAGCTCTCTATGCCTATAAATGTTTTTGTTCTGACTTTAGTTTGAAGATTTAGAGACTGATTTTAAGAAAAGCTCTCAGTGAATGGCCTGAAATTAGGGAAAAGGCACTTTTATGTACCAAAAACAACAGATAAAGAGGCAATACAGGATAATAAAACTCTACAAAATGGGTCGTATTTGCACTTTAACACAAGAGGATATATTTTGGACTTTTACATTTTTAGGTTGAAAAGAAAATGTCTTTCACTGGTGTGTTTTCAATCTATTTTTTAACCAGTAAACAAACCTAAACCTTACTTTTTCACTCTCTATCTGTAGGATAAAATAAGATGAACGAAAGCCCTGTGCCAAAACATGCAAGTGTTCTTTTTAATTTTTATCTGAGACAAAAAGACTAGAGAAATGCTTTGACCTCCATAACTTGTATTTTGACATGTGCTACCTTTTTTGAAACTTCTAAACAACATTTAAACTGAAGCTGAGCGTTCTGCTTATAATTTTTAGTGATGTGGAGCACAATCTTCCCCTCCAGATTAAAAAAAATCTGTCATCCCTGAGTCTTCATCAAAAAATCCCATACAGTTTCAGCATCGTAGATCTAAGATTGCCCTGATTCAGAAAAAGACGTGCTGAAAAACCAAATCAACAAATCAAGTAACATCTGTTCTGGTGTTTTCTGCACAAATTCCAAGAAACTGCAACATGTCTGAGTTTTTCTATGAATGAATTTCATAGCAACCTACTTCATACCTGGTAGCCTGTGGAGTCTCATCACCGCCTGTGTTTGACACTTTGGAGAGATCATCAAGAGATGTTTTATACTCCTTACAGCTGAAAGAGACAAAATGGCACTGTGTTTTATAAATTAATTACAGAAGCTTGGAGATGAGACAGAACTGAGAGGAGTTTTTACCTGAGAGCAAAGGCGATGATAGAGCTCGGCTCTTTCTCGCACACAGCGATGGGAACACGCTCATGTTCGTACATCAGGTAATGTTTGTCCGGTTCACTGTCAACACAAAGAACGCAACAAAATCAGAGACAAACCAGAAATTCAGTGGTAATTTACTGCACAAAAATTTAAACTAGTACCTTTTATTGCTTTCTTAGTGAAATTTAAGTTTAACTTAAGGTGAAATAAGAATGTTTGATTTGTTTTACATTTGCAAGTTGAGAATTAGCTGATGAACAAAAATGTTTTTCTCATTATATATTTAATAAAATAAACATTATTTGGATATAAGATAACCAGAAAACTGTAAAACATTTAGTACTGGTTAGAAGCTGGCATCTTCTGATCAAAGAATAAATGAATTAGTAATCAATTAATCTCGCAGAGATGAGAGTTTTACTTACAAGGGGAAAGGGATGGGGTTGTAGCTGTTGCCGGGCAGAAAGTTGGCGAGGATTGCTTTCATAGTGGATTTCTCCTTCACCTGGCTATCCGTGGAGCCCAGCAGGTGTCCGTCGAACACGTCTGGAAAAAAATAAAAACACCATTGTTCATCTGTCACAGGTTAAATCATAGAAATACTAAATTTTAAAGGTCAAATATTTTGCAAAATAGACTTTTTTCATGCTTTTCTATCAAAATGTACCCCTGGCCACAATCCCAACAAGAATCAGAAAAATCCATTCGCTCCCCTCTCTCTTTCTCCACCTTTCAGAAAACATGTGCTTAAACAAGCCATTCTTAGATTTTCCCCTTATGATGTCATGTGGGGAGTTACACCCCCCCCCCCCAGGTTCGGGCCAGGATGATCCTCCAGCAGGGCTGAAACAGAGGGGTTTTTAGATATGCACAAATCCAATACTAGAGTGTTTTTTCAGCAACAAACTTCACAGGCATGTTTGTGGACCTCTGAGACCAAATTTAACTGGTCTAAAAGGGGTAAAATATGTGACCTTTAAGAAGTTTTTGTTTGTTTTTGAACCTTCTGGTATGCTGACAGAGTCCGGCTCGGATGAGGAAGGACCAGGTGTGATGGGGTCAGTAGAGGGGTCTCCTGGCGAAGGCAGCATGGAGGAGGTTGAGGGCATCGGACAGAGATGACGGTCCTCTGTTAGTGAAACAGGTGAACAGCGACACTTAGGATTATAATCATTTTTATTTATCAAAATAACAGAAGTTAAATCCTGTTTGAAGAGTTACCTTTCTCTCCGTTCTGAACCACTGGTGAGGGGTTACGAGGGGAGGAATCCAGGTTGTTCTACAGTACATAGATACATGGACAAACTGGTGAGATTAGATAAAAAATCCAACATTCATTTTTTATGGGACAATATTAAGGACCGGGTCTTATTTAGCAAACTTTAAAAACAATTTAAAACACCCTTCACATCCAGATTTAGTCCAATAGGAGCGGAAGAAAATCAGTCTAAAAGGGGTAAAATGGCTCAACAGCAGACAACTAATTTCTGGAATACTTCCCCCAATCAGAAGCTCCAGGAAAACTGAGACCGTGATCCTGTTAAACACAATAAAATGCTTGTGACTGGTCATGTTACCAACCTTGTTTTCATCAGCGTTGGTCTGTCTGTGTCGGCCTGGGCTTGGAGGGACAGACAGACGTTTTCTTCCTTTCTCCTGCTGGAACAAATCCTGCAGCCTGAGAGAGAATGAGATGATTATTAACTCCTGTCAGTTCACCCAGTCATCCTTTTTCAAAGTAAAACCGTTTTAAGTAACTGGGGTGGGAATCACTAGTGGCCCTTCCATATGATATTATCACGATACTTGGGTCACAATATGATATTATTGGGATTTTAAGCATTTTGCGATATATATTGCTATACATTGTTATCTATACCATTTTATCAACTGTTTAGCTGATTTAGCATTAGCCTTGCCTTCATTTTGATCGCATTAATGCAGTATTTTATTTTCATGCAACACTCCTTGCAAACCCCATTTGTCATGCCCATCTCATTTGTGCCCTGCTTGCATTCCTAATGTCCTTCCCCTGGTGCTGTCATGTTTGATGTAATAACTCTCTCCTGCTCTATGACTGTCACCTCTGCAGACCTCACTGGACAAACAATTGGTATCATTTTTCCATTATCATAGACTTCAATTCATATTAGCAATTGATTTGAAAAAAATCAATACTTGGTGGATGAGACGATACCATGACAAAATATCCCAATACCTTGCTGTATCGATTTTTTCTCCCACCCCTATTAAATAAAGTCTGTGGTGACTGACCTGCCATTCCAGGACTGTAGCATCTCACACAGACTCTGTTTCTTCATCACCAGAGACTCGAGAACGGCCTGCAGCTGCTGAGGAGAATCTAAACCGCAGGCCTGGAGTCGAGCCTGGAGCTTGTCGATCCAGCTCCTCAGCTCAGCCTCCTCCATCTACACTCACAGAGAAACACCACAATGAGCTTTAACAACCACTTTAAACAGATGACACTTTCTGAGAGAAAAACGTACGTCTTTCTGAGCAAACAGGTCCTCCATTTTTTCCTCTCGTGTCTTGCTGAAGGTGTCGGTCTTCAGGGAGGTGAGGCGGTCGTCTATGGCCAGGTACACCTGAGTCACTCTGAGGAGGAGAGCAGAGGTAAACATCAGACAGAAAACAAAAAAGGTTAGAAATTGGTCTGGTTTCTACAGAGGTGTCAGATACTACTTGTGAGTGGCACAGAACCCCCAACCACTTGGGCTTTTTTTCCTGTGCAGCAGCCCCTCACTGTCAAATCTTTCAATAAATGCATTTCCATAAGATCCTGATTGTGCGTGTATTCCAGCATTGCTTGTTGTCTGTTCAATAACAGTGATTTTTCTCAGTATTACCTGGTGAGTTCACACATCAGTTCACATTGACTTCACACAAAAATTAACCAGAGGGCAAGACAAATTTTGAGTAAAGTTGGGGTGAAAAATCTTCACAAGGAAATCTTGAGGCAGGGAGAGAAGCAGCAAAATCCCCCCAGAGCAGAACAGGCATCAATGGCACAGAATGACATTGATTAAGTCAAAAGTAGAATAAAGGAGGAGCTGCGGTGGAGGAGGGTCACCTAAAATGGTTTGCAGAGGGAGTAACAAAGCGTAGCCAGGAAGTTACTAAGTTTAAATATGGCAGCACAGGCCCAATTAGCCAAATAACATGAAAAGAAAGCAGGGCTGTATGTTAATTTTTTTTGCCCATAGCGCTGGTGCTACAGAGGTTGACAATCTTGTAGCACAGAACAAAAACCTGTAGCACAATATATAAAATGTTTGTTACATCTCTAAAACCAACATGTAACCAAAATATATGCTTAGTAAATTAATGTACTTGAAAAACAAAACCATAACAGCCTAACTTACAGCTCTCAGGTAATGTCTACAATGTTACAATGTTACAATGTCATTTAGCAGACGCTTTTCTCCAAAGCGACGTACATTTGAGAGCAAGAACAACACAAGCAATGATCTAGACAAGAAGAAACAACATCAGTAAGTGCCATCAAGTGCTTCAGGTTCAATTGGACGCAAGTGCTGCCGTGTAGAGTTTAAGGCAGAGTACCTAAAATATACGTTGTTTATGTAGTTTTTTTTTGTTTTGTTTTGGTTTTTTTTTTATGTTTTTTTTTTTTTTTGTTTGTTTTTAGACATCAACAATGAATCAAGGAAAATGTGGGATTACTAATCGCCATTCATTAGGCTTCACAACAACTATTTACCAAGTACCAAGTGCTGGATCATTCCCAAAGAGCTGGGCAAAGAAATCCCAGAAGTAGAGCAGGACAGTGCGAGCTAACTATAGTTGGGAAACTCATTCAACCACTGGGGACAGCAGTGGAGAATAGTCTGGCTGAGACTCAGTCTACTACTGGGGACAACAGTAGAGAATTGCCTAGCTAAGTGCAAAGTGTTCTCTGAAGAGCTGGGTCTTTAGCCTTCTCTTGAAAGTAGACAGGGAGTCTGTAGATCGAATGGAGTTGGGTAATTCATTCCACCATTTAGGGACAACAGAGGAGAAGAGTCGAGCTAGTGATTTAGGAGCATGATGTGCTGGAAGTACCAGGCGCCTTTCGCTGGCTGAGCGTAGTGGGCGAGAAGGGGTGTAGACCTGGATGAGGGACTCCAGGTAAACAGGAGCAGTTTTAGTTACTGCTTTGTAAGCAATGATTAGAGTTTTGAATTTAATGCGAGCTGCAACTGGAAGCCAGTGTAGAGAGATTAAAAGAGGCGTGACATGAGCTCTCTTGGGTTGGTTGAAGACCAGACGTGCTGCTGCGTTCTGGATCAACTGCAGAGGTATAACTGTGCATGCAGGTAGGCCTGCCAGTAATGAGTTACAGTAGTCAATACGTGATATTATAAGAGCCTGTACTAGGAGTTGTGTAGCATGCTCTGTCAAGTAGGGTCTGATCCTCTTGATGTTGTAGAGGCGGCGGCAGGACCGAGCAATCGAGGCCACATGGAGCTTGAAGGTTAGCTGGTCATCAATCATGACACCCAGATTCGGGCTGTCTTAGTGGGCAAGAGATTATTTGATCCAAGCTGGATATTGATCTGCGGTTCCATAGTGGGACTGGCTGGGATGATAATGAGCTCAGTTTTGGGCAGGTTGAGCTGAAGTTGACGTTCCCTCATCCATTTAGAAATATCAGCAAGGCAGGATGAGATCCGAGCTGAGACAGTTGTGTCATCAGGTGGAAAGGACAGGAATAGCTGTGTGTCGTCTGCATAGCAGTGATAAGAAAAGCCATGGGAGCGGATGATTGCACCAAGTGAGGTGGTGTATATTGAGAAAAGTAGGGGACCAAGCACAGACCCTTGAGGCACCCCTGTTGATAAGCCATGCAGTTTAGACACTCCTCCCTTCCATGATACTCTAAAAGATCTCCCTGTGAGGTAGGACTTAAACCACTGTAGGGCAGATCCTGAGATACCAAGTGAAGAGAGTGTGGAGAGGAGGATTTGGTGGTTTACTGTGTCAAAGGCAGCAGACAGATCCAGCAGTAAGAGAACTGAGGACTGACCAGCTGCTCTGGCCAAGCAGTGATTCCGTTACCGACAAAAGTGCAGTTTCAGTAGAGTGGCCCGCCTAAAGCCAGACTGATTCTGATCAAGTAGATCATTGTTCTGCAAGTGTTCTGAGAGCTGGTTGAAGACTGTGCGCTCCAGTATTTTTGATAGGAATGGGAGAAGTGAGACCGGCCTGTAATTTTCAACCAGGGCTGGGTTGAGAGTGGGTTTTTTGAGCAGTGGTGTAACCCGCGCTTGCTTGAAAGCAGCTGGGAAAACACCTGTGGACAGAGAGGAGTTAATGATACAACTCACAGCAGGGCTGATTGTGGGCTCAATCGCCTGCAAGAGATGTGATGGTATCGGATCGAGGGGACAGGTTGTGGGCTTAGAGTCAAGCAGAAGCCTGGTGACCTCGCTCTCACTTAGTGGAGAGAATGAGCTAAGTGATGCATCACTAGCTGGTGGCAGAAAACTGAGTTGGACAGGCTCAGAGAATTGGTTGCTGATGGCACAAACCTTGTCAGTGAAGTAGGAGGCGAACATGTCTGGAGTCAACATACTGGAGGGTTGTGGGTTTGAAGGAGAGAGGAGCGAGTTAAAAGCAGAGAAGAGTTTGCGTGCATCAGTGGCAGCACAGATCTTTGATTGATAGAACGCCTTCTTAGCAGATTTTAGAGCAGAGGTAAAACAGGACAGTTTTTGCTGATAAGCACTCAAGTCAGTGGTTTGTTTGGATTTACGCCATTTTCTCTCTGCCGCTCTGAGCCCTGCCCTTTGGGTTCTGATGACCTCAGTGAGCCAGGGACAAGGTGGAGTATTACGAATAGGCTTAGACACCAGAGGGCAGAGTTTGTCCAGAGAGGAGGTCAGTGAGGAGCAGAATGTGTCTGTGGCCTCGTTAACAGTGAGTGTGAAGGACTCGTTAAATGAGGCTAGTGCAGCTGAGACCTCGTCAGACAGCTGTGCTGGGTCAAGTGACTGAAGGTTTCTGCGGTATGATCTTAATTGAGTAGTAGATTGTTGAAGTTCAGGTAAGCCAAGTGAGAACTGAATGAAGTAGTGGTCAGAGAGGTGAAGTGGTGTTACACTCAAATTAGCCGTGGAGCAATTGCGAGTTAGAATCAAATCCAGTGTATTACCAGCCTTGTGTGTAGGAGGCGTTTGAACCAGTTTCAAGTCAAAGGAGGACAGTAGTGAAATAAAATCAGTAGCCTGGGCTCTATCCAAGTGGATGTTCATGTCACCCATGACAACCAATGGTGTGCCATCATCAGGGATCTCTGAGAGTAACATGTCCAGTTCCACAATAAAGTTGTCCAGGTGACCCCAGGTGGGCGGTATACCACAACCATGTAAGCCTTTATTGGGGCAGTGACCTGTACTGCATGATATTCAAATGAGGTGTTATTGTCCAAGGGTTTGAACTGGCTGAAGTTCCAGCTATGAGAAAGAATAATGCCTGTGCCACCTCCTCGGCCAGAAGAGCGAGGTGTATGAGAGAACACTGCATCAACTGATAGAGCAGTTGGTGTTACAGTGTTCTCAGGACGGACCCAAGTTTCTGTCAGGGCTAGGACCTGAATGTTAGACAGTTTAGTGAGGGAATTGATGAATTCTGCTTTGTTAGCTGCAGACTGGCAGTTCCAGAGGCCAACTGTGATAAAAGGTTGTGGAAAAGAGGCATTCTGCAAAGTGGATAGATTATGCAGGTTTCGTTTTCTGTAACTATTGTGCTTCTTTCTGTTCCCATATATGACTTGTATTTTTTGGTTGCACATGTTGCGTTAGACTGCTGGGGTGCGTTAGACTGTTATGAGGCAGTGCTGCCTGTCTGTGGACTCGCACAGGTAGACTCGCTGGTCTTTACCCAATGTGGTCTTCACACAATTGGGCTTCCACAAGGGCTGACGCTTACGCTGACGCTTCAGCGCAGTCTGTGTACTTATATAGAGAGATATGCCACAGATGTGCACAATTGAGTTGATTGTGCACAGCCGCTAACCGCCCCAGCTGGCAAATTTAGATTCAAACTCTCTTAAAGCTTGGACTACAGTGAAACTCCGCCCCGGCAGTTTACACTTTTAGCAATCAATAGAGGGAGCCACACGCGTCAACTGCCTCACCTATTGTTGCAGAGAGAGTGAAACTAACACGTTCAGCCTAAGCAAAACTGCCAACAACCTACTTCCAACTGAAACAACCAAAAGCAGATTCCTCTTACCAAGTAGCTTCTCCCTTCCTATCTCAAAGATCAGAGCTTGTTCTCAAACAGCCAATCACAGAGAAGAGAGACGCTGATGGTTCATCTCCAGATTCAGACGCAAAACAAGAGCAAACTGCAGGAAGCTGACTAGCTTTACAGAAGTGTGGTGCTTGAAGATTATTAGAGCAATATGATTTGAAAATCAGATTTTGAGATCAGACAGAGGAGCAAATGAGCTCAGTCTGTGCTGCTATTTATTGCTGGAATCCTTTTGTTTGTAATTATCTTTTTTTTTTTTTAACTTTTGGCAGGACAAACAGCTTAAGTCTTTTTCTATGTTCATCTGATTTACTTAAACTTTAGTGTGTTCTAGAGATTGAAGTATTTTTCTTTGTTCATCCTTAAACTGTGTTTCAAGGACTGAAGTGTTACGTCTAAACTACGTTTATATATTGGGATTGATCTGCAAAATTTAATTTGTAAATATCCCCATATTGTATAAACCCCAATATTGTGCATTCCTAGTCAAACTAAGAAACAGAGTAAAGTTTTATGTTCTTATGTGGGCCTTTTTAATAGATTTCTTGCAGGCCAATTCAAAAGGACCAAGGGCCACAGTTGGCCCACAGGCCATAGTTTGGACACCCCTCATATATTTACTGATACTCAGAGTAATAGGAAAATATTCCTTACATTAGTAGAAATTCATTAAACACTGTTAGAGTTTGGTCCATATTGTAGTATCACACTGGGGTCTGATGTTTATAGAGCGAATGTCAATGAACAGACGCTCTTTTCTCTCTAACAGTGTCATGATAACATGAGTACTATAGGAGTTCAACAGTAATTAAAAGAAAATATATCTCCAAATCGCGTCTTTACCCTGACAATACACACAAAGTTTATGCAGTGTGGGCCTGTATTGATCTTCTCCTTCATGCTCCTGTCTCTCTCTCTCTCTCTCTCTCTCCCTCGTACACTGCTGTCTGTCCACGTCATATCGGACCTGTATGCTAAATTGAGACACATATTGTCTTGTTAACCAAACAGCAGCAGCTACGATATTAGAGGAGAAAAAAATGCATCGTTTTATACATTAATCTTTAATCAGAATTTAGCACAGACTGAGCGCTCTGTCCTCCCACTGACAGCCAACTCACTGTGACCGTCAGTGCATTATGCACTGTGCATAACTGGAAAGGACGAGGCTAACCGAGAAGTAAGCTAGTAGATACACGTTTTAACATCGTCTAGCCTACGTGCCTTAAAATAAAACTTGGGATTATAGCAGCGCTCCTCTTCAACATAATGACACCTGTACTGCGTCTGCCCTAAGTCTGCCCTAAGCCTGCCCCGTCTGTTAGAGCAGCAGCAAGTCACTCTCACAGCACCGCGGAGCGTGGCCATTCGCACTCCAGACACACAGGATTGCGCATGACGAGTGGAAAAAACATTCCGCTTGAGTCTAAAATGTACCAGAAATAAGAAAATAAATTGACTGGGCATGAAATTGAAATCTCAAATCAAAGTGGAGTAAAGTTTTTGGGGCAATAAGTCAAACCTAAAGTCTTATCTGCGCACCTCTCTCACTTTGTCATAGCACCTGTGCAATGAGGAGTGAAAACCTCTTAGCACAGACCAATTTTCTCGTAGCATTTGCCACGTATATTTGTTGCACTGTATAGCCCTGGAAAGTATCGGCTGGTGTGAGATCAGCTGATCTTGACTATATGGCAGCACTTGACTCTTGATTCTATTCATGTATCATTATTTACACTAGTTCATATCTTAAAAAGTAATCATTTTACTTTTGAGAGAAGTCCTTCAGGTCTTGCTGAAGGTTGATTTTTGACGGCCCCTGGTTCCTGATGAAGATCTTGGGACGAGGAAGACAGATCTCCAAGAGTCTGACAGAAGTGTAGCTGAAGAAATAAACAGAAAATTCATGTATGACAGAAAAGATGGACCACCCCAAAAATAACAAAACAATGTATAATGCATTTTGGTAACAATATCTAGTGTTCATTTAATTTAAACACTAATTCAGTGGAAGTTGAACACACACTTTAGTAGACACCAACCTAAAAGAAGCCACCATCTGGTTGTAGGAGAAGTACTGGTGGTAGTCTTTGTGGATGGAGTGACCGCAGGGCTCTGCGTTCGCCCTCCTTGTGTACTGATGGCCGTAAAAACGAAGCTCCAGATATTTGGCGAAAGACATCGACCAAGAGTCGTTAGACAGAGGCACCACTGGAGTCACCTTTAAATAGATGAAGAGTTTATTTTAACAGAGGAAAATGCAGCCAAAATAAAAAAGCCTAAAAACAGCACCTTTTCAGTGTATTCATTCAGCTGGTAGAAGATGTTTCATAAGATATGTGGAGTACGTACAATAAATTACGCTGAAGTGCTATTAAGTAAGTGTACTTTGATAGCTCAGCATTTCTGTGTCAAATCAGATGGAGCTTACATAGTCCTAACCTGTTTATGTGTAGTTTCGGACCAAAGTCAAATCCTAAATGGCTGACTGTTCCAATTTTTAGGGGACATTTTTGCCTCCTTGAGTGAGGGTTGGCATGCACAAACTTGCATCAGAACCAAAACTGACTCTTTGGTTCTGATGCACAAACTTGCATCAGAACCAAAGAGTCAGTTTTGCAAATTCAGTGCTCCTTAAATGACTAAAAATTAAAGGTTAGATAGTTTTTCTAATAAAATTAGTTTTGGCCTTTTTGTTCTCTGAAACATCTTAGGCTGGGGAGCATTTTTAATGTTCAGTATTCTCAGACATTTAGTCCTTAGAGCCACAAATTTGTCTGAAGCAAAAACAAGATGATACAAAGTAGGTTTAAAAGACTGAAAGGCACAGATACCACATCAAAAGTGATTGATTACTGAGGCATGAGTATGATATTTGGTCTTAGAAAGGCTTAAAAATCATAAACACCTATCATTACCTGGAAAACATCTGATCTCATTCAATATCAGAAAACATCTGACTTACTGCTTTTTCTGCAAGGTTCATGTCAAATCATGTTATTGGCAAACTGGTAGTTGAGTGGTTAGTCCATGACCCCTATGTACAGGAGGCATACAACTCACAACATTAACTGGAAATAAAGAGCTATGTTATGTTATTTATTGCTGACCTGTTTGCAGATGCGGCACCAGGAGTAGTTGAGGATGGTGTGTTGATAACCGGGCACCGGGGAGTCCAGCTCCTTCAACACGATCTGCACACAGCCGCTGCCGTGCACAAACCGCCGGATGTGATGCACCATAGGAGTTTCACAGAACACGCTGGGGCACTGATAAGACGGTCTGTGGGATATAAATTTAAATATGAAGTTAACCTTGCATAGGGCTAATCAACATTTTAATATCTGACTTCACAGCAGCACTTTTTCTCTACAAACCTGAACTTTAATTTCAAATTTGCTATTCATCCAGTTAAATATTCCTCTATAACATATGCCCGTAGCTTTATGTCAGCTTTGAAGTACCTTTCTGATATTGAATACTTCATCAAAGAACTAAAAATTCACATTTCTAACCACTATTTTAGATGTGTTATTATTTTGTCTTACCTGAAACAGTATCGCTCCAAGAACACACCCAGTGAGAGGTCATTCTTTCCATAGAACTCCATTGTAACAATCCTGTTAGAAAATAATAATTTAATAATAAATTCTATTTGTATAGCACCTTTAAAAACAGAAGTTGACAAAGTGCTTATAACACAACAAGAAAGACAAAACCCCAACAACAGAAGAACCCATAAAAAACTCAGCCAGCATTGTAACCCCAACATTATAAAAACCCAGCAGAACACTATTAAACACAAAATGTGTCAAGTTAGAAAGAAATCATAAAAACCAAGATATGTAACATTCCAGGATAAAAGTAAAGGCCGAGAAAATAAAATCCAAAATAACCCAGACCAATCCAGGCAACACAGGAACCTGATTACATCAAAAGAGACCTAAGGACCAGAAATGTAAGAGCATTTAAAATACTAGGAAGAGATAGAAAGGAATAGAAATCAAAACAGTAAGAATAGAGTAGAAACAACTAAAATGTGTAGAGATTAATGGCATAATACAAAAATTACAAAGCTAGACAGTCAAAGATATTAATTATTATAATAATAATAATCATAATAATGATAATAAGGTAAAACTGATATAGCAGCAAAAAGAGGTGGACACAATAAAAACAGAAGGAGGGGGTAAGAGCTCTAAAATCAAATAGAAGTGGAGATATTGTAATAAAAATCAAATCAAACATAAAACACAAGCAGAGCAGACATAGAGCTTTAAGGTCAGGAAAAAGAAGAAAATTTAAGAGAGAAAACTGACAAAAAGAGGGAGGAGACAGTAAAAGACAGAAGACGACATCACATAAAAGTAAGTCTATAATAATGAGTTTTAAGAACTTATTAAAAAGATGTCATTGATTCTGCATCCCTTCTCTCCTCAGGCAGGACGTTCCAAAGGCAAGGCGCCCTGACAGAGAAGGCCCTGTCACCTTTAGTTTTAGGCCTCGACTTTGGAGCAACCAGGAGGCCCATGCCTGAGGAGCCAAGGCTGCAGTCTGGCTGGTAGGGGTTTAAAAGTTCTGTTAAATAACTAGAAGCCAGGCCCTTAAGTGCTTTAAAAGTGAATAGTAAGACCTTAAAGTCAATTCTAAAACTTACAGGAAGCCAGTGCAGGGATGCTTAAATGGGGGTGATGTGATGCTGTCTGTTAAAACCAGTTAGAAACCTAGCTGCTGTGTTCTGGACCAGCTGTAAGCGAGAGAGGGATTTTTGAGTGATAACAGAGAGAAGAGAGTTACAGTAACCAAGACTGGAGAAGATGAGGGTATGGATGACTTTTTCAAGGTCTGATTGGACGAGTTTTGTTTTTGTTTTGGAGATGGTTTGGATGTGGAAAAAGCATGACTTGACAACTTGATTGATATGGGTGGTGAAGGTAAGGTCTGAATCACATATTACTCCAAGATTTCTGGCTGAGGTTCTGAGGTTTTCTGTAAGGATACCAAAACTGGACTGTATGGACTGTATGGATTGGGTTTTGAGTGTCAAAAAGTATTATTTCTGATTGTGAGCTATTGAGCTGAAGACAATTCTGAGCCATCCAGCTGGTGATATCATGTAGACAGTCTTTTACAGCAGCTAGGCTTCTAGGGTCCTCAGGTCTCAGGGGCAGGTATATCTGTGTGTCATTTGCGTAGCAGGGAAAAGAGACTGTATGATTTGGAAGTATTTGGCCAAGGGGTAGCATATAAATAGAAAATAAAATCAGACCTAAAACCGAACCTTGCGGTACACCACAGGTAAGAGTGGAGGGAGAAATAAAATAAAATAAAATAAAATAAAATAAAATGAAATAAAGGCAGTATGTTTTAAACTGAAATAAATAAAGGTATGAGTATTTTTAATGAAGCTACTGCTAATGATCAGTTTACCAGGGGCTGACACAGGGGTTCGGAGCGTTGTTGGACTGAGCTGACGAGCTGCTGAAGAGAACACACAGCCTCTGATGGTTCACAGGATTCAGGCAGTCCAGCTGAGGAGGGAAAACATCAACAAACAGAATATGACAGATGTAAATAGGAAGAAAAATAATATCACTTTCACTAATGATTTATTTAGAGGCCTAAACACAAAAGCAACAACACAGGGGGTATACTTTCTTTCTTTCTAATGTGCTGTGAGATGGGATGTGGATGGCCATTAATGGTGGTTGTTTAGAAAGGAATTCATCCTCAATTTAGCAAAAAAAAAAAAAAAAAAAAAAAAAAAAAAAATCAGGTATCAAACTATACTCCAACTATACTATAACTGAAGTTGAAAATCACGGGATAAATTTTCTGTCTGAATTATGGTACCTTTAACTCTATTTGTAACCGTTCTAATAACCAGACCCAATTAAATATGTGTGAATGTACCAAGGATGTGGTTCTCTCAGGGTTAATCCAGAATTTCAGATTTATCGACCTAAAGAAATGAGCTTTAGGGATACAGAAAGCATGTTTTAAAAGGTGAACAGAAGCCTAGAACAGCTGTTTGAAATAACTGAATTTACAAGTAATCACATGTCTATTATTTTATCTTCAAAGATCATAAGGTAGATATTATCAAATAACATGACAAAAAAACCCTCTGTTCTCTGATGATGATGATGGAAATTTGAACATCTGTTGAATTACTAAATATCAATAAATAAACCTAGTAGCGTGCCTCTTTTATTGAAAAGACTCCTTTAACTAAAGACAACAAGTGGCAAGCAGAGGTGGGCAGCAAATCTCCTGGGATTTTGAGTCTGGCTCACTACAATCACCACAGGCCACGCTCAACTACCATAGTAAAGCAAGGAGATGCACAAACTTCATTCATTGAAAAAGGATGGCTTTCCTACAACATAATTTCTGGTACTAAACATTTTGAAGTAATTGTCCAAAATGTCCATTAAAGTTGAAGGATTTTACTTGAAATGATGGGACTATTTGCTTCAATTTTTGGGGGGTATTTTCTTTGAAACTTTTGTACTTTTTTATATATATTTGGAAGAATTTGTTTGGAAATTTTCAAGTATTTTCATTAAATTTTCAGCAACATGTTTGAATATTTTGAAGAGTTTCATTGCAAGTCTAAGGGTGAATTTGCATTGAATTTTTGGGGTATTTTCATGGAAATTTGTTTGGATATTATAAGAAATTTGTTTGGAAATTTTCTGGCATGTCCATGGAAATTTGTTAAATGCTTTTGTAGTGTTGAGAAATTTGATTTGAATTTTTGGGGGAATATTTTTCTTGACATTTTTAGGTATTTTTATGTAAAGTTTTGGAAATAAGAACTTTTAAGACTTGGGAGATTTGACTGGGAATTTTGAGGGTTCTCCTTTGAAATTTTCAAGAATTAAGTGGAAATATCTACATTTGTTTGGATGTTTGGGGAAATTTTCCTAATTTTAATAGAATTTGGGTGAATGACTTTGTAATTTTGGGGGAAACTTCAGGGGTCATTTGCTTGAAAATTATTTAGGCTTTATGATAAAGTTTCACTGAAACATTTGGGGAATATTTTAGGAAATTTTGGGGTTCTTCTTACAGGATACTTTAAAAATGTTTAAGAATTTTCGTAGAAGTTTTTTGTTTTTATTTTAGGGAATATATACAAATACTACACCATTCTTCTCTCAATGACTGACGCCATTTCTTAGTGACAGAAGACTCCCGGCAACATCAAAAACATCAAAAACCAATCCAGTGCTGTATTTTCTGCAGAACCAGGAGATTTGTGGACATCATTTGTGGTCAAAACTACTTGCTGATCAGAGACAAGGCTGAGATTTTTAATTTACCAGGTCAAACTGATTCCAAATAAGTAGAAGAACTAAAATTGAATTAATAAAAAAGCACAGGTTTAACTACATGATGTACATTCCTGATTTTACTGTATCTGTCATAACTGTTTTTAAACAGTTATTTAAGCATTGGACACAGTGCTTTTAAGTGTCTGGGATGTGTTTTGAGAATCAAATCTCTTTAATGTTTCTATTTCATCAGCTCTCACCTTTGGAGCCCAGCTCATGTCGTTCTGTTTACCCGGCTTCTCCTCTTCACTATCAGCCTTCACCGGGTGTTTCCCTGTGGTTTCCCCTGTCTTATTCTGACTGCTAACAGGCACTGTAGAGTTGGAGAATGGGTCTGTGGGCTCCCTCTGACGGATTCGTCCTCCTTTTGCTCTGTAGTCCGCTAACATCTTGGCCAGATCCTGGCTGCTGCTCAGCTGCTCCACGATGCGGGTGCTGGTGAGGTTGTGGGAAGGAAGGACCTCGATAGGCCTCGGCTGGGGGGCTCCATTTGTCTGTCCATTGACCAGAGAGGAGGGGGCGGAATCTTTGAGGAGTTGCCGCTTCCTACGCCCATCCAGCTCCTTGAAGTCTTTGTTAAGGAGAGGAGAAAGGTAGACCTAATGGACAGAAATAAAACATCCTAATTATGAAAGTAAAACTCAAAAGAGGTTACAACTACAGTGATCTTTACGTTTATTTTTGTTCCGTTATTTCAAAACAACAAGGTACAGGATAAATCAGGATAAATAAAGTTTTATCTCATTTTGTAAGCTGATTAAACCACTGCAGTCAAAAAGAATCTGCAGCTTTGACAAATATAGAAGAGGTAAAAAATTAGATAAAAAAATCAAATCAAGACCCCATTAGTGGCAAACTCATGAGCATATGTCTTACAGCTTAGTTATGAATCTTCTCTTTCTAACCAGTGTCTGGTAATAAAATGTACCAGGCACTTCCTCTAAAGTTTCTTTTTTTTATCCCATGATCAAGACAAAGCCAAAGATTCTTCATGTTCATGTTATGAATTATGCCATTTCCAGAAAAGCCCCTTTTCTTACACAAGTTTTTAAGTTTATTAGGTTGTGCTTCTAGTTAACTATATTAAAATATAACATGAAAAGGTGATTCAGTAACTCTGTTGCCTCTAAATTCTTTCAAATCAGAGCACCTAAAACCTGCCCAAAATGACTACATTTTTAAATACACTATCCTAAGGTACGTTTACCTGAGAAGCAAAGATGAAAATCTTATTTCAAGATTTCAAGATATAAGAAGGAAAAAAGTGTGCATTCCTTCTAATAAGTAAAAAAATAAATCTTGAAATGAGATATCTCTCCTTGAATTACAGAATCTTACTCCAGACACTAAATAAGTTAATCTTGCTCATTCCATACAGAAAGATTTTTACCTCTTTCAAGAAACTCAGGCCTACTTTTTCTGGCATTTTACATCTTGCAATTGGATGTTTATCTGGACTGATTGGGTGAAGTGTAATAAGATACTTTGGTCTAGAAATCAAACAAATACAATTGCTTTGATTTGAATTTCTAGTGTGATGTGAGCAACTAATCAAAAGGATATTAATATTAAGGACAAGAAATTCAGTGTCATTTGAGGCCCATAATCTGTAAATGTCAACAGAAAAGATGTTGAAAGAAATACATTTAACGCTGGACATTTCAATGAATCCCAATTCATACTGCAATTTTAGCTTTCTACCACCTCGTAAAACAAGATATTGCTGTGCCACATGCCATGTTGTACTCATTTTTTTCATGGCCACAAGGGTACATAACCACTACCTTAAAAAACATGGTAAATTTCATGCATCCTTGCTGGTAACACAGTGCTAGCGAAAAATTTGTCACCCCCTTGTAAAGTGATAAAAGTGACAAAAGATCTCTACAAAGAAAGGTCAATTAAATATGTAATGTAAAATATGTGACTGCATAAATATTCACCCCCTTTAAAGTGACTGACCTAATTCAGCAAAGGTCAAGTCAACTGGTGCTAGTAGTCTCACAGTTAGTGAAATAGGGATCACTTGAGTGCAGTGAATGTGTCTCAAGTGATTCTAGCATAAATACACCTGTGTCTGGAAGGTCCAGTCACTAGTTAATTACTAGCCATGGCTACCATTACACCATGAAGACAAAGGAACACTCCAAGCAACTCAGAGAAAAGGTTATTAAAAAGTGTAAGTCAGGGGATGGATACAAAAACATTTCAAAATCTCTGAACATCCCCCAGAGTTCAGTTAAACCCATCACGAAATGAAAGGAATACGGCACATGTGTAAGTCTGCCTAGATCAGGCCATCTTTACAAACTGAGTGAGTATGTGAGAAGAACACTAGTGAGAGAGGCCACTAAGATACCTATGGATACTATGGAGGAGTAACAAGCTTTAGCAGCTGAGATGGGAGAGACTCTGCATACAACAAATGGTGGCCAGGTTCTTTATTAACTTTATGGGAGAGTGGTGTCTGTACAACCAGACAGAGCTTGAGCAGTTTAGCAAAGAAGAATGGAGTGGAATTGCAGTGTCTAGATGTGGAAGCATGATTGACACCTATCTACACAGACTCAGTGCAGCAAAAGGTGACTCTACTTAATTCTGACTTGAAGGGTGAATGAATATTTATGCAGTCTTAAAATAAATTATATTGACCATAATTGATTTCTGAAATCAATAAAAGGGTAAAACATCCAAGGGAGTGAATACTTTCTATAGGCACTTTCCTGCTTTTAAAGGCATTCAAAATTCTCAGCTGTTGAGTGTTTTAGTTTGATTAATGCATGTGCAGATGTTGAAATCTCTCTGAGTAATCTTGTCAATAATCACAATCTGAATATCCATCAAAATAGCTGTGACTGATTTCTGCCATATAGAAGACGTCCTAATATCAAATCTCTGTACCTGTTCGGGGAAATATTCCCTGCTAGGACAGTGCATTCCTGCAGGCGTGAGGAGAAAAGGTTTCTTAAAGGTGATGAACGGAGAGATACACAGGATGATGTCCTTCAGCTCCTGTTTAAAGACAGCTGAGATGGACTTCAGGTGATCGTCAGTCGAAGCCACCTGCTCGGCTACAAACATCCCCGTGTCGTCCTGCAGAGGGTCTCTGAACAGTCGGGGAGTCGGCGGCTCTTCTCCATCATCAATACTCAAAGACTCCACCTTCATTATGCTCCCCTCCTCCCCCGTCTCCCCCTCTGACTCCCCAATGAGAGTGCTGGAGTCCATCTCCTCTTCCTCCATGAGAAAGGGGGGAGAGACAGTCAGAGGAGCTGGAGGAGGGCTGGAATAAGGGGAGGAGGTCATTGTCTCTGTGTTTCCTGCCTCCTCTTTTAGGACAGACAGAGGAGATTTAAGGCTCTCTCTGTCTCTCAGAGAGTCCAAATCACCATTTTTGGATGAAGACTCAGAGGACACCCCTTCCTCCCCATGATGAACAGAGTCTTCACTCCCTCCATTTTTCTCCTGGCTCTCTCCGTTCGCCTCCCTCCCTCCTTTCTCTCCATCTGCCTTCTCCTCCACTACAGAGGCCACCTCCAGCAGGCAGGGGAACGTGGTGCTTTGAGCCACGCTGGGCGGCATGGCGAACTCATCCATGAGGAATGATATCTCCAGCTGGGAATGGTAGGCCACGCACACCATCAGCATGATGATCTCCTTCACTCGGGCCAACTCGTAGTCAGCAGCACCGCGCAGCTTTATGGAGCAGCCAAGGTGAGCAGGACAGCCCTCGAAGAACATTAGAGTCTTTGCTTCATCTGCAAGGAAAGAAAAAAAACAGTCAACATGTACCCAGCCAGAGTTAAGATGTCTCACAGGTGTATATATTTTTATGTTAAGTTCAGAAGAGTTTCATACCATTAGCCAGGGTAAATGGCTGCAGGTAGAACTTGTGGCAGGTTCCCAGTCGAGGTTTGGTGAGGAGCTGGTCCATAGACATGACCAGGTCTCCTTGAGTCATACGGCTCACCCTGTCCAAGACTTGCTACAAAGAGAGAAGTAAAATGATTAATAGTGGTAAAGACAATTGGACTAATGCAAGAAAATAAGTTATTTTAGCTTCGTGAAATGATCGTGTTTGACTCTGAAGTTGTATGATTCTGCAAATGGATTAGAAAATTCTTTACATCTGCTGTCACAGATAAAAAACACCTTTTTCAGGCAGCATGGTCCTTAGAAAACATCTATTATCATAATTTTTCAGGCTGTGGCGCCTGCTGTTTGAAGTACAACCTCAATTCCCTAAAAAGTTGGGGCACTGTTTAAAATGTAAATAAAAACAACGCAATTGTATTCACATTAGAACACAAACATGTCAGATGTTGAAATTGAGACATTTTATCATTTCATGAAAAATATTAGCTCATCTTGAATATAATGGCAGCAACAGATCCCACAAAAGTAGGGACAGGGCAACAAAAGGCTGGAAGAGTAAGTGGGACTAATGGAAAAACAACTGAAGGAGCATTTGGCAACTAATTAGATTGGTATCAATAACATGACTGGGTCTAAAAGGAGCATTTTAGAGAGGCAAAGACTCTCAGAAGTAATGGTGGGTAGAGGTTCATGTATCTGTTAAAAACTGTTTCAGAAAAATGTTCCTCAACGTGAAATTGCAAAGACTTTGAATATCCCACCATCTGTAGTCCATAATATAATCAAAAGAATCTGAGAATCTGGAGAGATCTCTGAGAGCAAGGGACAGGGCTGAAGGTCAATATTGGATGCTGTTGATATTCGGGCACTCAGGGGCCACTGCTTTAAAAACAGGCATGATTCCATACTGGAAACTACTGCATGGGCTCAACACTTCCAGAAATTACTCTCAACACAGTTCCCGGTGCCATCCACTTAAAGCTGGATCATGTAAAGAAAGACCCTGCTAAAGACGCGTCTTTCCCATTTAGCACCATTTTGATGGAATGCTTTCACCCTGAAGTGGGGCAGAGCCAGCATCATTTAGGCAGACTACCTAGATAGACTGCTCCTATTAATACTCATGACCCATGGAGCATGATCAATATACACTAAATGTCAACAAAAGACATCCGACTGTTACATATAAAACTGTATGCTGGAGTTAGAAACACATTTCACAGGAAAGATATGACACTAACCGGTTTGACGTTGATGACCAGCGTGATGCCGTGCTCCAGCAGCATGTCCTGAGCGATCCGAGACACCGTCTTCTCCACCAACACCAGAGTTGGTCTGACGTCTACGATACGCTGCACGTAGTTCTTCAAAAACTCTCGCTCCTGTGGGAGAAAAACAGAAAAATGTTTCAGTGATAATCAGTGAGGAGATATTTCCTATTTCCTCTGTACTTCATAGTTATTTGGACTCACTGACCTGTAGCACGATGGGGTCGATGCAGGTGAACTTGGTCTCCTCTCGGTACAGATACTCTATGGAGCACTTCAGCAGGAGGATCTTTGGGTTCTTGATGTATGGGTTCATCTGATTTAATAATAGAATCCTTTTAATATTCTGACACTACACACAGCCTGTGTGTAATACAGTATGCCTCTGCCCAGTTTGCCGCCAGATTGTGAGCATATTAAACACATCAGTTATTCTGTTTTTGGCAGCAAAATTACCCATTATAGGCCTTAAACTCAGCTGTTGGGGGAGTGTAGAGTCAAAACATTTACAGGCAGATGATATGGAAGGAGTTGTTTTAGGATTTTAATTTTGGTAATGCAAAAGTACTCCAACAGGTTTCTTTTTTCAGTATGTAATATAATGTAATGAGTTACTTTTAAAGTAATGCTACCCAATACTGACTGGCAAAATGATGCTATGGGCAGATGACAGCTGGAAAATACAATTATAAGGAAATATTGAGAAATTGGATATCATCAAAAAGTTAATATAATACATCTCTTTGCTGTATTTGCGTGGGACAGAAAAGCACGACTCTACCTTCTTATGTGCAATGTTCTTGGTGCAGACAAAGCCGTTTACCACAGCAGAGTCAAACTTTCTTCCTCCGGGAATCTGAAACACAAATGGATAGTATCAATTATTTGATATTGCTGGTTAAATTCAACTAAATTAATGTGCATCCTCGGCAGAAAGTGACATTTGATGAGTGTCTGACCTTCTTGATGTGGACCAACTGTCTGATGTCCATGTCATCGTCACAGTTACGTACATCTGGCCGTACAGTCTGGACCACTTGTCGGACCACAGGGACGATGATATCCCGCCAGGATAGAGACAGAGATTCGCTGTAGAGAAGCTGCTGCAGCAGCGCCATCATGTGGCTGTGGTTGGCTGAGCTGAACAGAAAGGACAAACAAACAAGTCAGATAAAGCCAGTCATCCAGAATATCTGGCAAACAGTTACTAACATAAAAAGAATTTTTAAATAGTGGCAAAAGCCTTCAGGAATTTTGGGATTAATCAGTCCATCAACCCAGATAAATCATCAATATTTTTATTGTACTTTATGTCATATACAGTTGCAAGAAAAAGTATGTGAACCCTTTAGGATTTCGTGGATTTCTGCATAAATTGGTCATAAAATGTGTTCTTATCTTCATTTAAGTCACAAAAGTAGACAAACACAGTCTGCTTAAACTAATACTGCACAAAAAATGATATGTTTTCATGTTTTTATTGAACAAAACATGTAAACATTCATAGTGCAGGGTGGAAAAAGTATGTGAACCCCTAGGCTAATGACTTCTCCAAGAGCTAATTGGAGCCAGGAGTCAGCCAACCTGGAGTCCAATCTAATCCAATGTGATGAGATTGGATGTGTTGGTTAAAGCTGCCCTGCTCTATAAAAAACACACACCAGTTTTGAATTTGCTGTTCTCAAGAAGCATTGCCTGATGTGAACCATGCCTGGCACAAAAGAGTTCTCAGAAGACCTACGATCAAGAATTGCTGACTTGCACGAAGCTGGAAAGGGTTCCAAAAGTATCTCTAAAAGCCTTGATGTTCATGTGTCCATGGTAAGACAGACTGTCTACAAATGGAGAAAGTTCAGCACTGTTGCTACTCTCTCTAGGTGTGGTCGTCCAGTAAAGATGACTGCAAGAGGACAGCGCAGAATGCTCAATGAGGTGAAGAAGAATCCTAGAGTGTCAGCTAAAGACTTACAGAAATTTCTGGCACATGCTAACATTTGTGTTTACAAATCTACAATAAGTAAAACATTAAACAAGAATGGAGTTCATGGGAGGACACCACGGAGGAAGCCACTGCTGTCCAAAAAAAAAACCATTGCTGCACCTTTGAAGTTTGCAAAAGAGCACCTAGATGTTCCACAGCACTACTGGCAAAATATTCTGTGGACAGATGAAACCAAAATTGAGTTGTTTGGAAGGAACACACAACGCTATGTGTGGAGATAAAAAGGCACAGCCCACCAACATCAAAACTTCATCCCAACTGTGAAATATGGTGGAGAGGCCATCATGGTTTGGGCTTGCTTTGCTGCCTCAGGGCCTGGACGGATTGCTGTCATTGACGGAAAAATGAATTCCCAAGTTTATCAAGACATTTTGCAGGAAAACTTAGGACCATCTGTCCGCCAACTGAAGCTCAACAGGGGATAGGTAATGCAACAGGACAACGACCCAAAGCATAGAAGTAAATCTACAACAGAATGGCTTCAGAACACATTTTATGACCAATTTATGCAGAAATCCAAGAAATCCCAAAGGGTTCACATACTTTTTCACAAGTTTGATGGTTTCAGCTCCTTAAGCATTTGCAAATGTTTCCGTTTTTACATATATTGAGTACTAGGGTTGGATATTGTTTGGCTTTTTTCTGATACTGGTGCTAAATTGACACTTCTTATATGGTACTGGTGCTCAAAAAGAACCTGAATCTATACTATTAAGAGACAAAAGGTGTGTTGAAAGTCAGCAGGATAATGAAAGCTGTCTGGGTATTGTGAATGATTTGCAGAAAGATCACTATAAGATGCCATTTGAACATGGGATATGAAAAGGAAACTAGTGTAACTTCACACATAAATCATACACTTTCATGACAAATTTCTTTCCTTTCATTTCAGGTGGCAGGACAGGAGTATCGAAAAAGTATTGATACGTGTTGTAATTTGGTCCGCTAGGTATCAGATGTGTTGGTACTGGTACCATGTCTGCACCATGACTGGATTTCGATATTCATCTCTATTCCATACCTCATGAAATTTGCTGATTGAAATAACAAATTGCTCTTCTAGTCAGACAAATAATTAATATGAAGGATCCCTATAAACTGGGGAAAATTGTTTTGGAAAAAAAATTACTATCAATGGCTTTTACAAGCAAATATTTAGGATTCAAAATTGTATTTGTTCCCTGCAAATTTGGGATTTTGATGCCATAGGGCCATTTCCTCCTAGCTCCAAAATCACTTTTTTTTTCAGGGAAGGGAAAAGAAGAAAACACTACACTTTTCAATCAAACAATTCAAAACTGAATGGTCTTAGTCAGCTTCTTTTGACACTTTTAATTGGTTTAAATCTTGTAAGAAAACACTGGCAGATGTAACAGGTGACCAATAGCACATATTGTTTTTTGTTTTATTGTCTGTTTTAATAGCTTTTTAAATATTCTCTTCAGATATGTTGCTTTTCCGCATTTTTTTTTACGGTGTTAAATTTTTGTTGCTGAAATGTGCTACAGAAATAAATTGCCCTTGCTTTGCCATTTTTCACTAAGATTAAAACAGGAGAGAAAGCAACCACAGTACTATAAATTTTTCCGATATTTTAAAAAGATAGAAATTTAGAATTAGTAATGTATCTACTGTCATTTGCATAAGTTTGTAATATGCTCAGTCACTTCATTGGTTTTTCAGGCCCCTGGGACATCCACAGCATGACCAGGGGCTCCTGACAAACCTACTACCTGCCTGGATGGTACCTTAGGTAATGCCTATTTCCAACCCTTACTCTGCCCTAAAGGTGTCGACTTTATGTTTTTTCAACCCATTATTTTCCCATGCCTCCAAAAATATGCAAGGACATCCAGAGCACAATCAGCAATGTGTCAATCCAACTTCCTGCCTGATAGTACCCTCAGGCAGCTTACTGACCACATCTACACCTTACTTCAGCCTTATTTTTTGGCCCAAATATGCCTATAAGTTCTAAACAGTACTGTATATGAAAATAAAGAATGAAAATAAGAAATGAATATTGTGTTTGTGTGTATTTTTATGATAGAAATCAGTTGGGGAAGAACAAAAGTATTAAATTAAAGTGAAAATGATTCCTGTTCTTGTCAGATTTGACTGTTGCAAATGTGTAAAAGTAAACTGGATTCAGAATACAGTTGTATTATCTCCACTCACAGCAGCCTCTCCATGGCCATCTTCTCCCCGTTCTCCTCTCTGAGCTGATCCAGAGAGCTGTGGTGCCAACCCAGTGGAGTAAACAGCATCTCTTTAGCTTTCTCCTCCACGCGACGGTTAAACAGAGACTCTGTAGGAGGGCAATGTTAAGAGTAAGTTAGAGTAATTTAGGGTTTTTTGTATATTTATATATTACGATGTGCAGAGTTCCGACCTACCTTTAATGAAGGCATCACTTATGACAATGCTCTGTCCACCATCTTCAGATACAAGAATTTCTGCTGAAAGAGGAAGAAGAAGAAGCAGGATTTCAGACAAAAATATCAGCCTCTTATTCACCCTTCTTTTTAATAATTGTTGGATCTTTAAATGTGGACTTGTTTGACTGTTAAAAATCAGTTTATGTAAGTTTAAGTCTGTTCAACTATTAGGTATAATAATGAGAAAAACCTGTTTCTGATAAAGTGCATACCCCATCCATAATATGCCCCTTAGCTCCCACTTCAACTCAAACAACATCATAACCTTCAATAAACCAAAGTTCTGTGTATGCAAGCTCCAGGTAGCGTCACCCCTGACACCACCCACCCGGCCATAATAATATAATATCTTTAAAGGCAGGGCAAATAACCCAAAATAATTAGAGAAATTTCCTTTATTTGAGAATTGAGATCTAGATATCACATCTTAACAGAACCCTCCTTCCTTCATGGTTATATTTACCTTTCTGCTCATTAGCAGCAGGTACGTGCGGGTACTTTGATTGTTTCTTGATGTGGAAGGAAGAAGTGGAAGTCTCCATGTTGAGGTTAATGGAAGCTGCTGAGTCACTGTCCACCACTGACTGGAAACTACTGACTGATGTCCTCTTGCTGGGACTGGCAGAGTCTGGACAGAAATGTTGGTTTCATTCACAAAAACGAAACCAAAGAAACCAAGCTAAAAGGCCTTTATGAGAGAATTATGCTTCATAAACATACTTGGCATGGTGTATTCTGTCTCATCGGCAAGCTGCTCGTTGTCGCTGTCATCAAACTTGATATCTTTGAACCACGACGGCTCTGAGTGTCCCTCCAAAGAGTTGACACTGTCGCTGTCAGGTGACGGTGTTTCTGAGAACTCTGTACTCTACACGCCAGAAAGTGGAACATAAAATTCCTCATTTAAACAGGAATATACATTAAAGCAGTTAAGAGATGGTGTGTGCTCTGGCCTTTTCAGGGGAGAAGACCCTCCTGAATCAGTCACCATCAACGAATGAACCAAAAATTCTTAAGTAAAACTGTTTTATTTCAACATTTATGGGAGCTTTTTTACCCCCAGTGTTAACACATCAGAATAAGGCTGTTACCTGAAGGGGGCGGTAGAGAGCATACTCGTCTCTGAACAGCTGATCGTGGTGGGTGACACAGTCCAGCCAGCGTCCGTCCACCAATGCCTGGCCAATGGCAATAGCCTGAGCCCTGCAAGATAGAAAAATCCTCATGAGATCAACAAAAACAAGATCAACGGCAGCTTTCAAAATGAAAATAAAGATAGATAAGCACAGAAATAATGTTTTACAGTACACAGTAATACATAGTTATTAGAAAACGTATTATCCACAACAGTTTGAACTAGAATGGCCGTCTGAGGCGGCAGACCCACGCTTAAGCAGCACCACCGAGGAACTCACGCTCCCATTGATTACTATGGTGTTCATAATTCGAGGTCCGAGAAAAACCGAACGGGTGTGCGGATCATCACCAAAATCTAACTGATTCTTCCCTGTCACTATCCCAGTATTTCCTGAAAGTTTGGTAAAGATCTGACTTTCCGTTCTCGAGTTATCTTGTACACATACAAACAAAGAAACAAACAAAAAGATACGGAACGCTTTACATATCCCCCTGCCGATTTCATCAAATGAAAGGGTGATGAAAAATAAATGAAACATAAATGGGTTAGGATCAGAGCTAACACTTGCAAGGAAGCATAAAAATCATTAACCTCCTGAGATCCTGCATGTGTATATAAGGACATGACATCGTGGCTTTCCATAAATGCATTTACAACATAGAAATAATTGTAGTTAGTAGAATTTTTGAGATAAATGTCCAAATGCCTAAGCAGCGCCACTGAGGAACTTGCGCTCCCATTGATTACTATGGTGTTCAAAATTTTGAAGTCTGAAAAAAAAAACGAACGGGTGTGCGATCATCACCAAAATCTAATCGATTCTTCCCTGTCACCATCCCAATATTCCCTGAAAGTTTGGTGAAGATCTGACTTTTCGTTCTCGAGTTATCTTGTACACATACAGACAAACAAACAAACAAACGAACAAACAAAGATACGGAACCCTTTACATAACCCCCTGCCGATTTTATCGGCGTGGGTAATAATAATAATAAATTCTGAAGTTTTCCTGTCAATTTAGTAAATGCATGTTCCCCCATCCCTCACTTAACACTGACACCATTTCTGACTGACTGAAGATCCCCAACAACTCACAGCCAAAACATCTGCTCTAAAACTGATCCAGGTCTGTATTTTCTGCAGGAGCAGGGCCTTCAGGAGACTTGGATAAGATGTCAGGCCGAAAATGAAATATGGGAATAAAACAAATACCTGGTGGAGATGGTCCCGTTCCTTAGCAGCCAGTTAACAAGCTCTTTTCCCACAATGCAGTTGGGGTATGTCCTCAGCCAGTATCTGTGGTCCTGAAACTCCATCCCCGTGCTGTTGTTGCAGATTTTCTTCCAGAGATCCTTCAGCTGGGAGGAATCCTGCAGGATGAATGCAGGAAAGCATGAATTTATCAGGGATATTTCTGTAAAGGGCCATTTACACAGTTTTCCATTCTGTTTGAAATGTTTCCAAATGTCTAATGGGATATGATGTAATTGGGTCTTGTGTTAGAATGTGCTACATTCAAGTAGTGTTCAAAAAAGGATGTTAGAAATAAATAAATCTCAAAGTTTGTCGCACTTCTCTTAATAGACAGGCAAACCAACCAAAGAATGACTGTAACTTGCTTAAGAGTTAAATAAATGCTGAAAGCTGTAGATAAAGGTGATTATTCCCTGCTCATCAGCTTAAGCAACACCTTTAGCACAGTCCCACTATCCCTTTATAAATAATGACTGTAGGCGACTCAATCGAAGACATAACTGTCAGTGACAAAGAAAGCATAAACAGCTACCAGCAGGATCTTCCTCTCCTCCTCACTGTGGTCCAGCTTGGGGCCACTCTTTGGGCCGGACACGGCTCGGCTAGGAGGAGGGCTGACTGAGCTGTCGTAGGAAGGCACCAAAGATGATCCAGAGCGGTCCAGAGAAAGGTTGGTCACGCTGGCTGACCTGTGTGGAGACAAACAGGGTTATTTTACACAGCTGGTTTGGACTAACTGTATTGAACAGAGCTGGAACACTTCACATATGTACTCAGAGCAAGTACTGACCTCTTCCTTGCTGGAGATTTGACCACATCCTCTTGCAGCGTGGTCAGACGAGGGTTGAGGCCGCTGCTCTGAGGCTCCTGATGGATCATACTGATGAACACACAGGGGAATACTTATTAATACTTATTTTCTTTATGCAGTTATTTTTACACTTACTCTTTGGTAGCATTTAATTTGATTTATGATCAGTGAATGTTAGCATGCAGAAGAAATAGTTTAAAGAGTAACCAAACCCCAGAGTTTCAGCTGAAGTTCCTGCCTTTAGAACATCATGGGCAGGGCTAGCAGGAGGGAGGGATAAGGCATGCCCTCCCACACTAAGTGTCACCATTAGCCACAAGATCATACAGTCTATGGTGCTTTTAGATTTTATTTGCCATAATCTCATAACTATCTATCTAAGCCTATAAGGTAGGCTTACCCTGTGCTACCTAAGTGTGAAACATAGTTGTGTTATTGTAGAAGACAAAAGTTTGGATGGCATCAACTTGATGTACAAAAACATAGTGTACTGACGATCTCATGGAAAAGAATTACCTACAATTCCAGTGTGACAACAACATCTCCAAGGAAATGTTTAACACCTTGCACACTTCTGTCAGCTTCGACCACTGAAGTTAGTAGACATTTTTTACTGCAGAGGATTTGGATGGATGGGAAATTTACCACTGCAACCAGAGTCACTGAACACAATGGCAGGAACTGTTTAGCTTCAAGGTGACAAAAACTGGCACCATACAGGTTGCCTGCTTCCATATCAGCCAGCAGGAAAAATGAATTGCAGTAGTTGGATTTTAACCTGTACAAGGCAAGTGAAAAGCAATTTTTCCTAAACAATATGTAGAATTCAAGTATTCTATTCTCGAATATCATGATTTAGACCTGAACTGATCAGCAACACTACAGAGCCTGTATAAACTATTCACTACCTTGGATGTTTTATCCTTAATTGATTTAATAAATAAATCATAGTCAATATAATTTAGATTTTTTTCCAAAAAAACTCTTTAATGTCAAAGTGAAAACAGATTTCTACAAAGTAATGCCAACTGAATAAAAATATGTTATGTAAAATAAGTGACTGCATAAATATTAATCTCCTTTAAAGTGACTGACCTAATTCAACACAGGTCCAGCCAATTGGTGCTAGTAGTCTCACAGTTCAGGAAATTGGGATCAAGGTCCAGTCACTAGTTAATCGGTATTCATGGCTACCATTACACCATGAAGACAAAAGAATACTCCAAGCAACTCAGAGAAAAGCTTATTGAAAGGTGTAAGTCAGGGAATGGATCCAAAAACATTTCCAAAGTTCTGAACATCCCCCCGAGTTCAGTTAAATCCATCATCAAGAAATGGAAGGAATATGTCACGTGTGTAAATCTGCCTATATCAGGCTGTTCTCACAAACTGAATGACCTTGCAAGAAGGAGACTAGTGAGAGAGGCAACCAAGACACAGATGACTAGTCTGAAGGAGTTACAAGCTCCAGCAGCTGAGATGGGAGAGACTCTGCATACACCTGTTGGCCGGGTTCTTCACCGGGAAAAGCTTTATGGGAGAGTGGCAAAGAGAACACCACTGTTGAAGAAAACCCAGATTAAAACTGGACAAGAGGTTCACCAAAAGGCATGTGGGAGACTCCATGATCAAGTGGAAGCAAGTTCTTTGATCTGATGAGATCAAAATTGAGCTTTTTAGGCCATCAGACAAGACAACAAACACTGCACATCACCACAAACACACAATCCCCACTGTGAAGCACGGTGGTGGCAGCATTATGCTGTGGGGATGCTTCTCAGTTGCCGGCCCTGGAAGGCTTGTAAAGGTAGAGGGTAAAATGAATGTGACAAATGTGACAAAACACAGGACAAATCCTTGAAGACAGTCTTATTCAGTCTGCAAGAGAACTACAGCTTGGGAGATTTATTTTACAGTAAGACAATGAGCCGAAGCATACAGAGCAAGCGACACAGAAATGGTTTAAAAAGAACAAGTTGAATGTTCTGGAGTGGCCGGGTCAAAGCCCAGACTTCAATCCAAATGGCTGGACTTGAAAAGAGCTTTTAATGCCTCATCTCAACCTGACAGAGCTTGAGCAGTTTAGAAACAAAGACTGGAGTAAAATTGCAGTGCTCAGATGTGCAAGCCTAATCGAGACCTATCAACAGTGCTGTGGTTGCAGCCAATGGTGACTACTAAATACTGACATGAATTACAAATTACATTGACTGATTTATAAAATCAATAAAAGTGCAAATTAATCCAAGGAAGTGAATACTTTTTATAGGCACTTTCAATACTCATATTTTTCAGCTAAATATGTAAGTGTTCCCAGGGTTTAGTTACTCTTGAAAGAACTAGAAAGCATTGGCTTAGACAGCTAAAGCTCAGAAAGATTTGGAAAAAAGGAATAAAACAAACAGCAAGACTCACTTCTTCCTCATCCCAATAGGAGTTTTTCTATGCCAGAAGAGAGAGAGAGACACAAAGAGAGAGAGAGAGAGAAAACAAGAATATCTTTGAGGCAGGTTGGCAGAGAAACAAGCAAGAAAGCACACTGAATCAAAACAGCAGCAGCAGAAGAAGGATTGGGTTAGAAATGTAAGCAATGTTGGATATTTCATTAAACAAAATGTCTCGTACATTTAACACACAGCCAACTGTGTGCACAGTTATAATTCAATATTACAAAATAAAAGAAGAACATCCCAAATTAGGTTAATATTGAATCACAGAGGATCATTATAGAGCTGCCCTTGTGTCTTTACTGTCATGCTTCCTGCAGCTGTTCTTCTTAAAATAGATGCTTCCATATTTTCTTCTTTTAAGTTAATAATCAATCATTTAAGACCGTTTTTCCATGCTGGACTGTAAGATCACATGCTGCAGAGATGACCAAGTCACTCTCATGTTTACATCCTGTTTAATGAGTCTATCTTCATGCAGGCTTTCTGTACATTCCTCCCTATAAAGGAGCAGTCAGAGCCAGCTGATGTAGATATTATATCTTTAACATGTTTTAGCATGGTTCTGTTCCATGAGTCTTTACCATGCACACAAGTACACAAAAACAACAAGATCAGACAGTCAAGAAAGAGAAAGTGCGAGCAAAGATCAGCAGAGTTTTCGCTAAAACCACAGAAATCATCAAATCCACCACTGACAATGACAAACTGAAAACAAGCACGTCAGGTTTGTTGTAGACAGGAGGATTTTTAGTTTGTGTGACGAAGACTATAAACATGTGAGGGAATGAGGCGTGAAATCAGAGCCCGTGCTGGATGTTATCAGACCAAACAGTTCAAGGGACTTTCTGAGGAAAACAGCCCTGAAAACTTCAAACTCTTCAGATTTTTGCCTGTTAGCAACGACTCGATCAGAAGGAACGCTGAGGATATGAAATGCAGCAGGTAGTTGGTAAAGAAATGCAATCTTAACAACAAGATGGAGGATGCTGTGGCCAGAGGTATTTGCGTGTGGCATTTCATGTTAACAACAATACATTTCCTCATATTTGAGTGTTCACATTGTTCTTAGTGTACCAATCTGAGTCTCACATTTTGTGATATTTTAACATTTATCAGATGGAGGCCTAAAATAAGCTCGCCAGGTTTTCTTCCTCTTCCTGCTCTGCATGTTTTCTACAATTGTCCTTTTTAAATTTTGCAAATAAAAGAAAACTATACTAAAGTTGAAGTCAATCTTTAAGGCTTCTTTACAGTGTCTTTTGTTTTGTAGAGATAAAGGCTGAAGTTGATGAATCGGCTCATATTTCTGACCAAAACATGGACTTAAACTTTTATTGTGTCTTTCTGGTCTTCTGACTTCCCAAAAAAGAAAATACCTGTCATATTCACCCATTCACAACAGCACATTGTCTTAAGCAGCGGTTCTCAACTGGTGGGTTGGCATCCTTTAAATTCAGAGTTTCAGCTTCTTCACTCTGGTTGATGCTTATTGCTTCTAAAGGGAGAATTAAATGCTACAGGAACACTTTTGTACCTGCAGCTATTGCACTTCTAAATAAAACAAGCACAAGATGATGCACTTTAACCTCAATAGAATATGTATTATTTTAGGGAGCCTTCAAAAGCATTTTAGCACTTTTGGAATATTATTTTAGGATGGATGTCTTCTAGAGCATTTTACCATGACTTGGTTTCAATCATTAGTGTTTGTTTTGTCATTTAATTGTCAAATTTTAATGTATTTTTGTGGATTGTGTCTTGAATTGTGAATTACTGTTGTCACTTTTGTCTCAGGGATGCTGGACTCCTGTCTGCACAACAAATTTACCCTTTTGAGTACTAATAAAAAACCTTGAACCTTTTCACAGGGTTAAGAATGTATTCCTGGAAGCAAAAGTTTTGCCAAAAAACACCCATGATGCTCTTCAAAACATGTTTGTTTCTGTCTTGTCTCTTTGATTTGTCACATATCTTGTTCCAGGTCCAAACTGTGCTATTTTTTATCAAATAAAATGTATCATGCAACCATGACCGTACCTGAACAACCTGGTTGGAGATCTATTCTCTTGTTGTTCTTGCCAATAAGGAAAAATATTTTACTATAAAATCCTTCAGTAGCTACTTTATATCAGACACTTAATACTTCTTACTTATTTCTTACTTATTATTACTTGAGTAAGATTTATAGAACAGTACTCTACTTACGTACATTTTAACCAGTGTAACTGTACTTTTACTTGAGCACAATTGTCGTGTACTTTTTCCATCTGTGGTCACCAGGTAAAATTCTGTCTCTGGTGTCAGTTTAGCTCAGTTGTTTCGGTGCATGTCTTACTCCATTCTATCTCTCCATACACTGCTTTCCACATTATTATGCAAATGACATTTTTCTCTTATTTTCCTAAATATTCATACAAATGACAGTCAGAATGTTTTTCAAGTCATCAGCCGTTAGAGCATAATTCAGATGTTTTTGAACAAACCTCATAATGATAACCATTATTTAAAAAAAAAAAAAAAAACCTCAAAATGCACTGTTTCACATTATTATGCAAAACAGAGTTTTAAAAGATTTTATAGGCTGTAAAGAACTGAAAATGGTCATTCATTGAATTTGCAGCATTAGGAAGTTGTATTTACTGAAATCAAAAGCTAGCTATTTCAATCAAAAACATTGGTGTAAAGAGCGGTGTACTCCCTGTCTGTCGTCATCTTTCCTATACAAATAAAGGCAAAATGGCCCCAAAACATCTTTAAAAAAATGCTGTTTCGAACTTGCTTTGTCAGCCTAAAAACAGAAAAACACAGATGCTGACACTTCCTTTATCCTAGAGTACAAAGAGATGTATTTGATGATGTAAACTTTTAGATAGATTATATAAATAAGTGCTGCTCTGCTATACCAGTGTGGTCTGAAACCAAAACTTAGAGATAGCAGACAGGTTTAAAATTTTCTACCATTTTCTACCCCCCAAGCCAAGATGATGTTCAGCATTTGTGGCAAAAATAGTTTCAGGCTTTTATGCCTTTATTTTAGAGGACAGAGTATGAAATCAGTAGGAGAGAACACAGAGTGAGGTGGGAAATGGGCTGAGGGTCCAAGTCGAACAACTAAGCCTCTGTACATGTGGCGCACAACCTAACTGCTAGGTCAACCAGCACCCTGCACAATAAGCTTTTTAACTGCTATGAGATTTAGAAAATTATCTGGAAACTTAGGGTGACCTATATCTGTTTGTAATTGTCCTTATGAATGCAATTATGACATTAAATAGGAAAATGAAGCACCACAGAGCTTGAGTTAGGATACTCAGACAAATAAGGCCGAGCTCCCCAGTTGTTCTAAATGTGTTGAAAAATTCCCCCAAGCTAATAAAGGTCTATTGATAACATCAAACACAGTCTTTCTCTGACAGTATTTACAGAAAATCTGATTGGAAATCTTTTTATAGCGATCTGCTCTGATCCGATCAAAGTGAAGAGTCTGCCAAGATCTCCCTGATTTGATTTGGTTTTGTCCGTGGGTGCTCTGGTGTCAGTACGTGCTCACCTCTGCCAGGTCAGGTCTTCCTCCAGGAAAATGTTCCTGCTGGCCTTTCGTCCACCTGAAGGCGTCCGAGGCTCAGTGGGCTCCAGTACGCACACAGAACAGGGCGAGTCAGATAGAGCGCTCAGGTCTTCTCCGATGGAGCCTGAGTCCGCGGAGTGAGCGTAGTTTAGAGCAAGCTTACGGCAGTACGTACAAGCCCGCAGATCACCTGAAGACAGAGGGACCACAAAGAAAGAAAGATAAAGATCAAAAAGAGTAAAGAAAAAGAGCAATTTAAACGAACTACCAAAATAAATCATTGGTCAGTAAATTAATCTGTGATGCAAGGGGACTTCACTAATCCTACTGAATGCAGAGTTTCAGAGTTTTGCACCTCTGTTGTGTTTTCATACAAAAGGTGATTCTCAAATTACAAAAAACTATCATTTTTGTAATATAGTAGGGTTCAGTAGGGTATATCATTATTAATGAAAAGAGATTAACACTGATGTTAAGAGTAGAAAACTGAGGATGAAATCTATCTTGATGAATCAGGATGCATCATGATATCCAATCCAATGGGAGCCTTGATAATTTAATTAAATCTATAATTCACAAACCAGTCAAAATCCACAGCTCTAGCTTTTACTATTATTCAATACCATTTATACACGTCCACACATTCACGGCACTGATGCAGCAGTGGGAGTAAATTGGGGTTAAGTGTCTTGCTCAAACACATACTGCCATGTGACTGCAGGATTTGGAATTGAAACCCCTGGCCCTCCTTTGGAGCAGCAACCGACTCCACCACTGATGCACAGACATGCAGTTGTGAGGAGGATTTTCCCTAAGACTGAATGCAAAATTCCTGAGTACAGTATATACCAAGGACCAGGTGAGATGCTGATGAGCTTTTGCCTTTAAGACCTGATGTGATATGAGTGCATTTTGCAAGACCATGCAGTTCATAAGACACAAGACCAATGTACTTGGTTTTAGCCTCTTTAGCCTCCACATGGAAGAGCTGATGGAGGTTTATAAAACCAAGCAGACGCAAATACAATGGCTGACAACCTAAGTAATGGGAGCTCTTGTCTTCTCTTGCTCAGGGAAAGGAGGATTATGATTTGACTGACTGATGATTTTAAAAAACAAACTTGAGAGCACAGGCAGTGATTCAGTGTTAAGAGTCCAGGATTTACGCTGACAACATTATTTTATTTACATGTCTCTATCTGCCACAGAGGCTACAAAATAAAGATTCAAGTAAAAGTTTTCCAGGTTTTTGGAGGCTGTTTCAAATGATACTTTGGTTTTAGACAGAGACTCTTAGGTGGCCTTGGGTCCAAATGGGTTAAGCTGTTTAAGCCACTTCACAACATGAATTTCTGAACATTTCTCGAAATATTCAGGCAGCCTGCCCCTGAAATCTTCCTGAGATGCCACACACAGCAGAAATTCAAAATGGCAGACGAGGTTACAGTCCATGGTTATGATGACAATTTCTGTCTTCGTAAGAATACTCGGTATTGCGGAACAGTAGTGTGATATAAAGGTGATAATCCGTGCCTGCAAAATCATTCCTGATTACTTCCTGCTGTTCTTGAATCCCAACTCACCCCTAAGGGACTGTTAGTAAAAAAAAAACAGGGTAAAAATGTGGTTTTTTTTTACAGTTACATCAAATAAATAACTCTCGAGTTTGTCACTTACCTGTGTAGCCCATGAACTTTCCAGGTATTTCCTGGTTGCAGCAGCGGCTGCAGAAAATCTGTCCACACAGTCTGCAGTGGTGACGGCGGCGAAAGGTTGTAAACTTCTCATTGCAGTCATAACACTCTTTACACTGGCTGTCCGGCATCCAGTACTGCTTCAGATCACTGTCCTGAAGAGGAAGAACCATAAAAGAACACAGACTTCATATACAAAGAGGGCTGAATTGATTCAGTTAACTGGGCTTTCTGTTGATGGTTTATGGCTGTATCATCACATTTGAAATACCAAGAATTCATTAAGTAATTTAGGGTAACTGGTTAACTGTATGGGCTGTTGAGGGCATCACTGTTCCTTTTTCAAATACAAAGACATTGTTGCAAAGATGCAAAACAAAGAGTTAAGGTCAGAATGTTGGTAAATACCTGGCTCTTTCCCTCCATGATTTCCTTTAGTCTCTTCAGCGCTGTGCGAAGCTGCACAGCTGTGCGAGGGTCGTGATTGCTCAGAGGAGTATCTGATTTCCTGCTGCCATCTAAAATCACACATGCAGACAAAAAGACACAAACCAGCACCCACAAGGAGCACGTATGAACAAAATACAGAGAAAAGTATGACTTATTCTTCAAACTGCATCCTGCAGCGTTGTCAAACATGCCTGTTTTAGAACTCTATCAAATGTTAGGTACAAACAAATCACTCTCTCTCTTCATTAGAGTGCCTTTCACAGCTATGTGACAAACATTTGACAATGTACTCTATCACCTTCTGAATAAATTCCTCTGGAGTTTCAAATGTGTGTATAAATAACATATGAAAATTAGCCAATCAAAAAACAAAAACATGTTAGCATCATGACAAACATCATTCCAGTATTAGTTCCTAAGAGGCAAACATTAGAGCAAACCAAAGGGCTAAGAGGAAGTGCTTCAATGACAAAGCAAAAATCATCAAACCCACACATGCATGCACTCAGACACACTACAGACTGTCTGTGTGAGTCAATTCTTTCAGACCATGTTGTTACAGTCAAACTAAAAGCTTTTTAGTAAAAACCACACACTGCAGGAGACCCTCACCTGGCCAATCCACTGGAATCAGAAAAGACATGAGAACCATGTTACAGCCTGAACACGCACAGATGTAACTAATGAATATTGCACAAAATTTAACCAAAAACATAATTTTCAGTTAGTTTCGAAAGCCACATTTTTTACATATTTAGGCACTGAAATAAAAAAGGAGCAAAAGTTTGTATTTGGTACTGACAGGCAAAGAAACTGACGATACATGTTTAACAACATAATGGATAAAATCAATGTAGAGATACGTTCATAATTCTTCGATCCTGCAAAGTTGCCCCAAAATGTTGCAGTTGCAGCGAATGGGGTGCAATGGCTGCATTTTAACAATTGCAGGCTGAGGCAATCTAACTGGAAACCTCCTCTATCTTTACTTAAGTGCAGGGTTTGCAAAATTGGCCATGCTAGGCACCTCCTTATAGCATTCAAATCAAGCAGGGCCCCTTTTGCAAAATGTATTTTATTCCTTAGACATTGTGATGACAAATTTATAAGAATTAAACATCACATTAACATCTTAGTAATTTTCTTTATTCATATTATTATCTTTAATGCAAAGTTGACATTGTTTGATAACTGAAAAAGCTGCAGGGCAACCAGACAGAGTGCAAGACACACTGAAACTTCAACTCTTGATTCGGGATGTACAGTGGTGTAGTGGTGTGTGTTAAAGTGGGCATGCTCTCCATTAATTGTATTAAAGGTCACATAACTGACCCAATGACACTTCATAACAACATTCATAAATGTTCATAAAGCCTCCTTCATGTGAATGACAGGTGTCATGCCATGATTATAACTGTGTTATATCAGCCTTATGCATACCCCTTCAAATTAAGTGCGAGTGTGCAAATATCTGCTGAAATTGTTATGATATGATATGATGATGATAATATTGTGCATTTTAGACATTTTTCTATTTTTAGAGGAAGAAGGCGGCTAGTTTTCAGTGATTCTTACTGGCAGAAGTGCTATGTGATATTTTTATTCTCAATTAAAGGATTAGACCAGAAAAATAATATGTAGATCATTATATAGCAAATTTCAGTGATTAATAAACATTTAAAAATAAACATATTAAAATGTTATTTTCAAAAGTAATCTTTTACTTTATTTTTTGCCCAATTTTCTTTATCTATTTCCCAAGTTTCTGTGCCCCCCATCAGCATCCATTGATGGCCCCCAAGGAGGTCAAAACCCCCACTTTAAAAACCAATGTATTTGTGAATCAAAGCTTACATTTGGAAAAAATGGTGTTGACTTATAAATAAACTTTTTTCCCCTGTAAGTCAGTCCAGAAAATCTGCTCCTTTTTTTTGCAGATCCTTCAATAATAAAAGTATGATTTGTAAACACATTCACAACCATGTTAACTTAATTTTAACACAGCAAGATAAAGATAATTCACATTTCATTGAAAAATAGAGATGCATCGATTGTGAAAAACAGGTCCAATATCGATACCGATGTTTACAATAACAATTTATCCGATCGCCAATACGGATACTGATAGTTTGCTTCATTACTTCTTATTTTGTAAGACTCCAACAATGCAGTGCTTCCTGTAGTGCTTCATAGTTAGCCTAACTAAAACTCAGAGGGTGATTGGGCATGCCTTCTGTCTGTCACATTAATTATGAGCTAATCACAGCAACAAAACATATGACATAGTGATGCCGCTGAGTGGTAGACAACATAGTGTAAGCTCAACAGGCAGCCAGCGTCATGCCATTACACGATTCCTCACTGCCACTGGAGCCAGTCGGTAAATTAAACTCTTTCTGAAGGCGGTCAGAGGATGAGCAAATCATCTTTTCCACCAAGAAAATTTGCAGTGTGGTTATTTGCTCTTCTTTTAATAAAGAAATGTTGTTTAGTTCTGATCAAACTGCATCCATGCTAATCTCTTCACTGGTCACCATTGTTTACATGTTTCCAGTCGCTTCAGCTAAACCACGCCTGAAGCTAAAGCCTCTTTCTCCTCAAATGACACTGACTGGTTTGATCATTCTTTAACCAGGAACAAGTGTATCAGCTTGAAGCTTTGCAAGATGGATCCACCTGATGACAGACATGGAATCTGGACAATTCATTTGCTTTGCACAGTTGGCACAGTATTGGAATTTTTTGCCAATATCCAATATGCAGATATTTCCAAACTCATTTAACCAATGCCGATATTGATACTGATGTATACACACTATTTTATTGTAAGGAATGCATAGTTTCTCCTGCACTTTACAGGAGAAACTACCAAGTTTACAGGGTGGTTCCTTGAAACAATCCTTGCAAAGATCTTGACATAAAAAGGGGAAAACACATTCTTCATCTTAATGCAAAAATTGACTTGCTTAGATCTCCTAAAGAATAAGCTTCCCCATGAAATTTCCCCCTCCCTACAGGAAACACTGCAATGCAAACAATTACTCTCACATTTGACCATGAAAAAAAAATTCCAGAAGAGATTTCCTCTGCCCTGTAGAATTACTCTTCTCTGATCTCAGCATTAAACTGATGCAAAACAACATCAGCTACTGGCATGGCTTCATGCCACACTGGTGCTGATGCTTCTCAACAAATCTTAAGTCGGCTGATACCGAAGTTAAACCAATGTTTCGGTACATCCCTATTTAAGACAAAAATAAAAGACTTGAGAACTGTAAACAATACAGAATCAGTCATACTCTGGCCAATAATCCAAAATACTCAAGAAATTAGTTTCCCCACTTCAATTTGAGTAATTTTGTTAGTGCTGGAACTTATAATGACTTTTTGACCAACTAGTCTACTGATTCCTCAATTTGATGCATTATTAGTGAGTCATTTGATCTATGAAAAATAAGAAATTGTTAAAAAGAAAAGAAACAAAATTAATTCAAAGTGATTAATTATCGTCAAATGTCCATGTTTAGGGATAATCAAAAACAGACATGAAAAGGTGAGATATCCTGACACTGGTGAAGCTAACACCATCAAATGCTCTCTCTAATGTGATAACCAACTTAGTATGGATGTTGATTAGGATTCATATTGCACAACAGTTTTGTCCAGATTGAAACAGTTTTACTTTGTAATTAATGGCATAAAAATATCAAAACAGAAGGACAGAACATCTATTCTAAACCGAGGAAAGTTTAACTATATACTTTATTTTGTTGAACTAAAATGTAGTCAAATTTGAGACAACTAAATGTCCTTTGCAATTAAATTTGAAGCTTTAGAAACAATAAAAAGAAAAAATATGGAATTTGACAGAAAAAATGGAAAAAGTCTCTCAAGTCCTATCACTCTATGTTATTTAGTTGTTTATGTTTTTTGTACATGTCTTTCCACATTTTGTTTCAATAAACATCGATTTCATGTAGTAAAAATAAATAAATTTTATAATAATAAATTCCTCTTTGTTAAAGTTTGTTTAATCATATCTTCAGAAAATAATATGATGGGTTTTCACTTTAACTTTCTATATATAGGAATGTTGCTGTGTTTGATAATCTATGTATTATATCAGTCAATAAATCAGTGCTATAAGCTGCAGGATAAGTCTTTCCAAGTAAAAAAGCAATGTGTAAAAAAACAAGTAAATTTCCTTTCTATTTCAATAATGCAGCTTGATGATAATAATGCTGAATTTAAAGCTAAAAGTACATTTGGTGCCTGACTCTTTCTGTGGTTATCAGTGGCATTTGATTAGTTTATTCATTGCAAAAAGCATCTTTAAAAGCAACAACCAACTTGTATAATTACAGATAATTCAATCAATGAATGTGTGAAGCCAAAGACTAATGATCAACTGGTTTTATAGAGGAGTTGTAAAAGCTTAAATGATTTAAAGCACATTTAATTTTAATAAAATAAGGTTCAGTGCAATTGTTTGAATTTACCAGTCTGTTAATAAGAATCACTTGCTCATGATCAGGACATTAAGCAAACTTGAGTTAATATAAATTTGATTTATTTAACTACTCAAAGAGCATCAATCATTCTACAAGATCGACTAATCATCATTTTTTGAGAACACCTTACCCCAACGCTTGAAAAAGTAGTTGAAGCCTGAAAAACAGCACCAGAGAGGCTAAATAAAAGCTCCTCAAAAAAAGGGAATATCCATCACTGGAGACAGCTGATCCAACACATAAACTTCATATAAGACAGCATCAGTGCTGAGTGTTAATGAGTGTTTTACCAGAGGCAGTGGAGGTCCGTCTGTGGTGGTCTGAGTGTGGTTTCCGGTGTGGTCGGGTGCTGTGGAGGGAGTGGGAGGGACTGGAGGAGCAGCTCCTCCTCTCTGACTGAGGTGAAGGGGATGGCACGTCTGGTTTCTCTGGGATCGTCGATGGAGGACGGCCATCCTCTACAAACAAAAACAAAAACAGTCACACATGGAGTTTTCAGTCAATTATTTTAATGCTTTTCCCACTTCTCCCCTTGTTTACGCAAAAGAAAATAATCACTAACAATCTCTAAATACATTATTATCAAAACTGAATGCTGCTCCAGACATAACTATAAACATACAGTACATACATTTAAATGCCTCTGTGGCTGGAGGCATTATGTTTTCAGGTTTACCAGCCATCTGATGTCTGTAAATTCATTTGAATGATTCTTGTATGTATGCATCCTTTGGAGAAATTGATCAGAATTTTTGGGGGCAGTTTGCTTAGACATTTTGGGGAATTTGCTTGAAATCTTTCAGGAAATTTGAAGATTTTGGGGATGGTATGATAAAGTTACACTAAAGCTTTTGGTGAATATTAGAAGCAATTTTAGGGTTCTTTAAATGTGATACTTTAAACAATTTTCACAGGAATCTTAATTTATTTATTTGAAATATTGGGAAGGTTTTTGTCAATTTTAGAAAGGAAAATTTCCAATAAAATTAGAACTTTCAGTGGATTTTTTCCTCGTGCTTGGCCTTAATGAGCCCTTGTCAGCCTGGTCCGTCAGGGCGTGTGAGTGCATTTGGTTTAGCATCATCTCTATGAAATAAAATGGGACATCCCTGAAAAAGAAGCATATGTTGCTCCAAAACCTGAATGTACGCCTCGGTATTAATGCTGCCTGCACAGATGTGTAAGTGACCCATGCTCTAATACACTAATGCACTGATACACCCCCACACCATTATTGATGCCGGCTTTGAACTTTGTGTTGATTTCAACCTGGACGGTCTTTTTCCTGTTCTTTACAAAAAAAATTTAAATGTGGACTCATCAGACCATGGACAACTTTTCCACTTTAGTTTAGTCCATCTCAGATAAGCTCAGGCTCAGAGAAGTGGATATCATTTATACATGGCTGTCACTTTCCATAGGTAGAGCCTTACTTGAATTTGTAGATGCAGTCACATACTGTGTTAGGTGACAATGGTCTCCTTAAGTGCTCCTGAACCCACATTGTAATACCCATCACAGAATGATGAGGGGTTTTAATGCCCTGAGTGGTCAAAGGAGTCAGACATTCAATGCTGGAGTTTAGCCTTGCCTCTAACATGCAGAAATTTCTCAGATTCTCTGAATCTCGTGATAATATTCTGGACTGTAGATGGTCAGATCTCCAAATGCCTTGCTGTTGCACAAAAATTGTTCATAAACTGCTGGACTATCAAAGTGGAGAACCACAGCTTTCCCATTCTTACATCCCTGTCCCATCTTTTATGGAAAATGTTGCAGCCATCAAACTCAAAAATGTTTATGTTTCCAAAAAACAAAGATAAATAAAGATAAACAGATTGAACATTAAGTATATTGACTTTCTGCTGCATTTGGTTGAATATAGGTTAAAAATGGATTTACAAATCACTGTACATTGTTTTTTCACCACCCCTGAATTTAGACCCTACAAATGAGAAACATTACAATCAGACGATACAATACACTAAATAAGTAACAGAAGTACAGAACGATTGAGCACAATGGGGCACATTTTCCACTTTATCTAACATGATAAATCTCTGTCAGAAATGTCACTGTGAGGCCTGTGCTGCCATAGGGAGGGGGGACCGTCCTGAGAGTGGAAAGATATAAACACTCCCATCATGTGGCTCTCTGGTTCCTGGCACGACTCCAGACAGGACCATTTTATCACATGACTTCACAAGACCATGGTTTATTACTCTGACTTCAGTAAACAGATGAAACACTGCGGTTACTGGGGTCATAACTATACTGTTCGACTGTGTTGTGTAATTTGTGTTTAACATGTCAAACTCTGTTTGCAGTAGTGAACAATACACTTGATTATATGAAACAGTGATCTTTCTCCAAACAAGATAACAAATAAAAACAATGCCCACTGAACATAAATGCATTCAGGATAAAGGACATTGTCCATCACCTTTCATTTAAAATAACCAGCCAAATTTAGATAATACTTTTTAAGTCATCACAAGCAAAATTAAGACCTAAACTGTTTGTAATAAGTGAAATTATCCACTGAGCAGGATTCTTTAGCATGCTGAGTCCTGAAATAAGATTCACTTCTTATTTAGATGGTTAATCTAAATTAAGGACACTCAAATAGTGACATTTTCTTCCCCTGTTGGAAAAAAACTAATTATTATAAGCAATTTTTGTGCTTATCTGCAGATAAAACATTTGACTTTCAGATGACTTTTTAGTCTCTGTTTTAAGAAACTCTGAAACAGCAGCAGAGTCCAAGTGTCATTGTTACACCGCCATGACTTGTTTCTGTTGTGAAATAAAGATTGCAGTTTGATTGTGAAAACCTTTTTAAAGCTGTGGATCTGTCAATAGAGAGACCAAAAACTGGGTCACATAAGTGTCTCAGAATTCACTTAGAGTAACTTAGTACATACAAGGCTAAATCAAGAAGTTGTTATTGTGATTACCTGCAGTGTTTCTTTTTTACTTTTGGTTAATCTGAACCAAAGGTTTTAATACAGTGAGGTGTGGCAGCAAGTAGCGGGGAGGAGAGAGAGTGGAAACCTGAGGCAAAGAAGCACTTAAATTGAAAGAGAAACAAAAATCAAGCATATTCTCAGAGTCATAACTTAAAGGATTCTAATGAAACAAACACAAGGAGCAAATTTAAGATTGGCAGCGAAAATGTGCAGTACAAAAACTAGAATATTGCCAATAATTGCTTTGAAATCTGAATAGAAATTCATGCAAAAGGGGGCTCCTTTAAACTCCAAAAACTTGTCAAAACAATCACTTTTAAGAGTTTGTCTACATTAAAGTAAAGGATACAAAACTGACAACTATGATATTATTCAATTCACTGCCATTTCTTACAATACAATCTCTGTTATTTTATTGGTTGATAATTCCAAAAAGGACAAAACTTGAAAAAAAAAGAAAAAAAAAAACATAAGATTTTCCAGCTATCTTTTCAGCTGAAAGCTCCCGTCAGAAAAAGAAGGCACTGTATTTATTGCACATACACAATAGCAATGTTACAATATTTGTCCAAGGTAAAGAAAAATTAGTGTTCAGAATTTTGCATTCACTAAAACATGGAATTACACAGTATTAGGTGCCAAAGACTTCTATTACTACTTTTTTTGCTGCAGTAGTATTGAAACGGGTATTGTTATCATTTGATTTCTTCTAAAATTATCTTGTAGTTTTACAATCAAGTACAGCAAAAACTCCAAATCAGAGCTTTCCAGGGACTGATTCCTGTTAGACACAGCAGAAAATAATTTCTGAAAGCTAATATCCTTCATAAAAGAGACTCAAGTTGTAGATTTATTCCACAGCTAATTCACTGACTCAGCACCAACATTAATCTTCAGGATTACAGCGTGTCCCAACAGCAAATGAGTATCAGATACCACTTTGCATCCAACAGCATCAGACGCTTGCCATCCACGCTGCATCTGCAATATTTACTTCTTAGCTCATAAATTTCAGTTTTCCCTTTATCCCATTTAGACTGGATGTGATGTTTGTTAAGTATAAACCTTCAGGACCAGATGAAATCTCGGTGTGCTTCTACCTTTATGACCAGATACAACCTCTGTGCATTTTGGATAATCTTGTCATTTCCATGGCAAATAACCAGGAACTACAATCGCATCTTTAGAAGGCATTTGAGAGTTATAGAAAGAAACAGGTCTTGGTTTTAGCCTCTGTAGCATAGTGCTGCACGATTTGGTAATAATGTGCAATTGTGATTGTAGTGGACAATATTGCAAATATTACCCTGTAATATATAAATAGTATCATGAGCCTACTTGCTTGGTTATTAAAGAAAATGCAGAGAATAATGATCATTTAGAAGTCTGTATTTCTCAACACAAAACACAAATATTAAGTAGCATGCAAATAAACTACACCTGAAGTTGTTGCAGTACTGCTTTCAAAATGACTTCATTTTTATTTACGTTTTTTTTTTTAATGAAAATAAAGGCACTTCTACAAAGTGCAATAGAGGCACTGTTGTAAACCTATCAAAGAAAATGTTTTTTTCTTTCTGCAGGCATTTTGGTAAACTTCTATGTATTACTGAATACTAAAATAAGTGCAACCTTAAATGCAATCACGTAATTGCACAGCCTGACATTGCCATTGTAATTATAATTGGATTAACTGAGTGGTCCTCACCTTCACATGGAAACCATGAGAGACAATAAGAGTTCTTAAAGCTGCAATAGAGAAATAAAGATTTTAATAAATGTTAAAATGCTGTGCATTTTTGAAGAACCCCTTAGGTTTTGGGAGGTTGTTTTTAAACATTACTTAGGCTTTAGATTTTTTTTTTTTTTCTAACTTTTGGTCTCAATGGGCTAAGCAGTATGATATTTTAAAGGAAGAGAAACAGTAGTATGAAGCTCCGAATTGATGAGCATTTGGCAAACAGTTTTAGTAACTCAAGTCAAAGTATAACATTTCAATCACATGTACAAATATTATTAAAGCACCAATTAATCTATTTGTAAAACAAGCTAAAACACTCTGATTAGTGAGAAAATTACAGAAAGTCAAGACAGTTTTCCTGCTGAACACTTCCATTAGACTGGCACCTTGTAGATCTCTCTTCTTCCTCGTTCGTTGTCCGTTAACACAAGCAACAGAAAGCAAAATAGAAATGGGGCGTTGTGGTTAGAGTGGCACATGCCACACTGTTTTATGCTGCATCACTCGCATGCTGTTAGGACTCTCCAACAGGAAATAACTAAAACAAGCGGATTTTCTCCCTAGCACTTGCTTGCGTCACATGCTGTTAGGGCACAATGTTACGATATTAAAACGCAAAATTTAAGAGAAATGTGCTGCTGGGATGCACTTGTACTTGAAAGACCCCTTACCATAAAGGTCGTCGTCTTCATAACCGTCACCTTCATAAAGAACAAAAGAAGGCTCTAGTGAAACAAACATCAGCTCTGAATGGGGCCAATGCACTGCAGGGGGCTGAACACTTTTGCACATCACACTTTTCAGATTTTTATTTTACAAAGATTTTGAAAGCATGTTTTATTGCCCTTTTACTTCACAATTATGCACCACTTCATGTTGATCTATCACATTAAATCCCAATAAAATATATTTATGTTTGTGGTTGTAACTTGAAGAAATGTGGAGAAGTTCAAGGAATATGAATACTTTTGCTAGCTACTATATATGAAGCATCAGTGTGGGCCATCATTTTCTCTTTCAGTGCATCTCTACATACATACATTCATAACTTAGCTACAGTACATGCTAGTGTGTGTCTCTGACCTTTGTTGTTGAAGCGAAACAGGTTGACGAATGAGCTGTACGCAGAGCGAAGAGGAGGCTCATCCTGCTCCGGGGTCAGTGGTTTGAACTGGGTCAGATGGGAGGGGCTTGTCGGGGAGAGGACGGGGGGCTCGACGCTCCAGTCTGTCGAAGATGAAGACGAGGACTTGTCATCAGCAGCCATCTCACTGCTGGTCCTGCTACAGAGAAGAAAAGAAAACATGTTGAGCATGCGTAACTGATTTCTCTTCATGGTGGAAGGACTCTTAATCAGATTATGATCTCTGAGACGGCATCGATCAGTGATCAGTAGACAGAGCAGACGATAACGTCGGCAGAAAAATCAGTCATGGCTTCTGTACACAACTTCTGATCCTTTACAAAATAAACCGAATTTGTAAACAACTAGAAATCACAGTCAATAGTAAACAAACACATGACTATGTATAGAGTAGGGGCACAATAACGGCAAATTGCAAGGGAAGAAAATCATACCAGATAAAGTCGTTTCCTTTGCACTAACACTGCATATGAGAGATTAATTAAATAATACTTTTTGCTGGGACTGATCAACAGGAAATATGTGACTAAAAATGTTAAATCAACACATCCTCTTTATTGTTTTGATATTTTGTTGGCTTTAATTTGCCGACATACATCAAGGATAATGAAAGCTTCTTTTTTGGCTCCACTGTAATTTAAAGTCTAGTAAATTCTGGACCAAAATCACATATTTCCTTGTTGATGAGTCCCAGTAAAAAAGTATTATTTCAAACAGCTTTATCTGGTATGATTTTCTTCCCTTACAATTGGCTTTCTTTGACTTTATAATCTCAAAAATTCTAGGTTTTGGTTGACATGAACAAAACCCTTTAAAGTAGAACAAATTCTTCTTGTGAATTTTCTCCCTACATTTCCTGTCTCTCTTCAGCTGTTCAATCAAATAAAGGCAAAACCCCCAAAAAATAATCTTGAAAAAAATCTGGAAAAAAATCTAGATTTATGACACTCTTTTACTTAAATGGACAATACATAAAAGCCAACCAGCAGGGGGCTCTCACGAAAACAATAAAACAATATGATGAGTACAGAACAGTGCTGCTATGCTCCACCCATTTGCTTCTTGTTTTGATTAAGGACTCTGTTCAGTAAAAACAGCAGTTCATAAGGCGTATTTATAAACAGATATTTTGTTTTCATTCATAGATTTCTCATAATAGCAGAGAAATGCACTGAAAAGTGTACTTCCGTGTTCACGTTGTAAGCGGTCCCAGAATATGAAAGTGCCCTTGGATCTCAGATGCGCATATGCTCTGGCATATGCAGTGTGCAAATGATTATGTGCAAATGCAGTGAGCTGTGCTGGAAATGCAGTGTGTGGAGTGGTTTCCATGTTAAGCTGGACATACTTCGTGCGATTTCCACCTGACTCTCTAACAGTCATAGTGGAAAGTCAGCTCATACTGAATAGCTTACAACGCACATGATCGTGCACGCTCCGATTGCACACACTGTACAAGTGAAGCTGGGACAGACTGTGACAGAAATCTGTGGAGTTTACTTCGAAAGTCTCACAAAGTGAGGTTGAAGTCCATCTGACAGTGTTCGGGTCGGTCATTGTGTCTCCCTGTGTACTGCACGACAAATGACGCACAATCGGGCCAAAAGTCAGCACGACCTCCATGCAAGTCATGCAACTCGAAACTCATGTCTGAATCAGATTAAATCCACATCGTGTATGGCAGGCTTTACAGAGACAAGTTCCAGCAATTGAACTCGCAACCTGTGGCAGCCTCCATAAAGACATGTCTGATTACAATAGTAAAAATGTAAAATTTTCTGTCTGAAAACTTTCAGAAATATTTGAGATGCAGCAAAACCTTATTTTAAAGTTATATAACATAGGAATGGTCACTTTTTAAGTTAATATGGATCAGGTGAGACCAGATTTCAGTGCAAAAATTCTACATTTTGTATCTTTAAAATATGAACAAAAACGGACAAGACTAGTATGTAACATTGACTTTTTTTTTAAATTTGTAAGTGGTAACTAAAAGACAAAGAATTTTTCTATTATGCCTGCATTGCAAAGACTATTTTCCCCATATTATTTTGCTGACTTCAAATGACTGAAGTCTTAGGAAAAAAAGAAAAAGGAGCCGGAAGGAAACAGAGAGATTATGAGTTAATTTTTTTTCTGTGATCTAGATCATTAAGCCCTCCCTAACCAGGAAAGACATTCGAGAAAAACAGCAAAAGAACGACCTTTAACATCTTTCTTTAAAAACAGACTTCCACGAAAGAGATAGCCTATCTCATATTGAACCTGTTGATTGTCCGATAGTTGAACTCAGCAGATGATCAATTTATTGGTTTGTTAAAGTCGGCTGATAATGCTATTAAACAGCTATAATCTCTGTTCTTGTTATTCACTTGTAATCAAGCGTAAAATGTGAACATCCACTTTAAAGCTTCTCTAGACTTACCATTTGTAGAAAACTACACAGTCTGAGTTTGCTATGCATGCCATTTTAGATTTAAAAAAAGTGGATGAAAAAGCAGAAGTAGCGGCATCACATTCCCCACCTCCTCATGTGATCATAACAGGCCGTAACGTGACTACCATCTCCTGACCGTTTGACAGCTAAACGCCGAACTCTCCACCTTATCACTCATCATAATACTTAGCTGTGTACACTAGCTGGTGCTCACTGTCACTAGTGTGTACGGAAGGATTTTAACCCCTTATAAAATGCAATATTTCAATACGTGGACATAGCTTTACTGAACTAGCAGCTGATCTGTACGCTAGCTACCAACTGTAACGTCAGGTGTTTTGGTTTAGCGAGCGGCCGTGCTCACTGGTGATTTTCAAAGGACTGCGAATGCCGTTGTCACAGCTAGAACGGATGTTGAAGGCCCATAAATTCCTTAAAAATGTCCTTGAACTGCCTAAATATAATACAATGTGGTATTTATCAATGAAATGCTCAAGAAAACTGCATTTTCGAGGGTGGTTTCTGGTTTGAGCAGCCGTTGTAACCACACCAACTGAAGGCGCAGTCAGGCTGAGAGTCATCAGTTAACACGGTCACTCCTGAAACCATAACACCATTTCAGCTACCTTGCTATTTTGGTTCATTTTTCTAAAATAGATGAACGTGTCAATTGTTTTTTTAATGTATATTACCGATCACATTAATCGTCTAGCATCTGGAAATCCAGCTCGTACACGTATTAAGCATTTCACACCTTTGCAGACACGAAGTTTCCACTAGGACAGCTTGTATTTAGACAGGCTACCTATGTTAGCCTCCTCAGATAGCTAGCTATAACTTTATTCTCAGAACAGTAGATACAGGATAAATGAATGAACTGTGATGACAGCGAAAGAAATGCACATTACCCGTTCACTATGTGAATTTGACATCAATGTATGAGGTACTCCAAAATCGAGGACATCTAAAATACCAGAATAAAGCCGACTCCCGTAGTCACGCAGCCCTGACGAATCGATCACTGAATCAAACTTTTGTGATCAAAATAGCAGACAGCAGAGATCACACTCAGAAACATCGATCAAATCTTTTTATTTTTCTGACAGGCGCCCAGTGCAGTTAAACTAAAGTGAAAAAAGTTAAAGGACAATTAGTTTTGAAACAGATATATTTGAACTGCCTTAGAGAGATGAACTACAGTCAAACACAGGCTTTTTCAGCCCTAGTCAACACAAACAAACCCAGTCCCAAATACTGCTAGCAGAGCTGCATTCTGTGCAAACCATAAGGATGCAATTCGTCACTAGATGCCTTGAATCAGACACAGTGTCAAGCCAGAACAAACTCTATATTTACTTGAGGAAAACATGACAGTACCATGAAATCTCGCATGTCACTGTCAGAAGAAAAAGAAAAGCAAAACATGGGCTATAAATAAAAGAGAGATAAATAAAAGCCTTTGGGTTTAAGAGAAATGCACTAAGTTTAAGTTAATTATTGAATAAATATGGGAATTCCACTTCTAACTTTGATATTTGTATTGGATTCATCATATGGGGTTTTAATATCTATTCTTCATCACCTTGGTCTGAACTATGGGATTAACTTAAATAAGTGTCCTGTCTTAATTTGGAAGAATTTAAAACCAGAATTATCTGTAATGTGTTTGTTATGTGTTAAATTTCTTGTTCTACCACTTTGGCCAATGTCCCTCTTGAAAGAGATTTTTCCCATCCCAACATGAATATACCTGGTAAAAGACATTTTACATTAACAATGAAAAAATATGATAGATTTTAAAGAAGGGATAGATAGATAGATAGATAGATAGATAGATAGATAGATAGATAGATAGATAGATAGATAGATAGAAAAAACTACAAAGACATAACATATAACACATAACATTACTGTCAAAAAAGACATTCGCCTATAACACAGTTTCATGTTGGCTTTTTGCACTATTACTAACTGATTTCCTATCCAGACACAGGTGTTCTCTTAACTTGAAACAAAATAAGGAACCCTGGGTAGGATTAAACATTTAAAATGAACTTAACAGCGGAAAAATGAACTTGTTTTGGATTGAAAAAAAAAGAAAACAATACAAATTTAAATGTTTGATAAGACAAGATTCAGATGACTTTTGGCCTGTCCACTGAGCTGTCTGTGAGTTTTTAAAGTGAAATGAGACATTAAGGAGCAGTGGTTGGCTTAATTTACATCACTGTGGCTGCAGGGAGACACTGATGTGGCTTAACAAAAGTGAAGCAAAAGGGACAATGAAAAAAAGCACTAATAATGGACTTTAATTAATCATGATTAATTCATTAACTCTAAATGCCTTAAATATATGCCCACATAAATCCAGAAACTCAGCTCAATGTGGCTCAAGAAGTGTAAAAGTATAAAGTGAAATTACATCTACAAACGAGGCCTACTTAACTCTTAAGTGTATAAATGAATTGGATATATACTTTGCTTTTATTTATTTCATTTTTTAGAAACCAGGAATCGGCCTGCGCTCATTTTGTCCCAGTAGTCCCTAAGTGTTGACTCACAGGCAACGCCTTTGCACTTGCTACCAAGATACATACCCAAATAAGCCCCCTTTTCCACTGTGGGGCATTTTCAAGTTTCGTACGAGAAAGACTTCAATCAACATTAATCGTAACCCCCTGATTTATTCAGAACCCTTAGGTACACCGTGTAAAAAGCTATACGGCTTTTAGGTGTATTTGCCTGAAGTACTATCATCAGGAGATTTAACAGCAACTTCACATCCTTCCTGATTGGCCCACACTTCATCGAACCCGCCTTTCTGCGCTTGCGCTGAAACACAAAGGACTTTCTGTTTATGTTTAAACCAGAACAGGCAACGGTCCACCACGATTAATTTGACTATTAAAAAATATTATCGGCCTCTTTTTATTATTTTTGAAGCACCGTATTTACGAAAGACGAAGTCTACTGCTTGATGAAGTGTGTTAACGGTAGGTTCCGACTAAATCTGTAGAGTAATTTTGATAATATTACATAGTAACGGTTTGCTGTGCCGATTTCTCATTTAGATAGCTAATATCGGCGAGCTAGCCAACGTTTGAGCTTTTTTGAGTTTGTCAGCTTAAACGTACTACTATGCGGAGTTTATCTGCGTTGTAAATGGATTTGCTTTTGGAATGTTATTGGAGAGAGAACATCTAAGGTCAGATTAAGCATAAGCTAGTGAGACATTCATAACGCGTAAAAATTGTATACGCTTGCTTATTCATTTTTATTAGTAACCTAACTCGTCAGAGAACAATAAAGCAAACGAGTTCCTTTCTATATCTGTGACATGGTGCTTGTGCTCAAATCATTAATGTCCAAATTCTTACTGTAAACCTCTGTCTTTCTTCAAGGTATTTGCTCTTCACACACCTCATCATGTTGCCTTCGAGGACAATGACATCCAAACCGTCTTCTAAGACGACTGCAGCTACAGCGTCAAAGATCAAAAACAAGCTTCTCAGTGAGTATGACTTAACAGTAGACAGATGTGCTGGAGAGGTATCAAGCCAGTAATATTTACATTTTTTTTTTAATTAAAAACATCAATATTACTGATACTGGTTTCCTAGAATTAATGTTTTGTTGATGTTGACAAAATCAGTATAGATGTAATTTGACTTTTTGAATAAAATCAAAGTTAATAATTCTGGTATCATGAAAAAAGTACCAAAAATTAATTTACTGTTTTTCCTCTTGCCTGCACCAGACACATCATCCTTCTACAAAGTCTCCCTGAAGAACAACAACAAAGCCCTGGCTGTTGCTTTGGCGATGCAGAAGGAGAGGAGCCGGCAGCTGGAGAAGGATATCATCTTCCTTCAGAAACAAGTGGAGGCTCTGTGCTTTGAGTTGGCCACGAAAAAATACAAACACAGGAAACTGGTTGGTTTGCTGTTTGTTTGAAATAATTTGGTATTATATAATAGTTTATATTCAGTTGATTATATTAAAGCCTATCAGGTAGAAGGTAATTACTGATCATGCATATTTTTCATACCAAACTACAGTGATGTGCCAGTGTCTTAGACCACCACTAGTTTTGTACACATGCCTATTCATAATTAGTCTCTCTCTTAAGATACAACCAACGACCCTCTCCCACCACACCATGATTATCAGATCTAAATGGTTCCTACAGGCACTGAAATTGGTTACTCACTCAGAACTTAGTGACTTTTCTTGTACTTTGCACATCTTCAACTTTCTTGAGATGATTGCCTTAAGGTTTTTCAAGTAATCATATGCTCGATGATATTAGGTTTGAAAGTTCGACTCAAAACTAGGATTTCCTAAGAATTTCAGGCTGTTTTATGATAAAGACATTAAGAAATGAATAATTAAATATGACATTACTAAAAAAGCACATTTTAATGTCTAAGCCGACCATAGAACTTTGCACAGAACTGCACCAAAAAATCTTTTTGAACTGTAGATTGACTAATATGTTTTTTCACTCTCTCTTGTAGCTCTTCATCTTGAAAAACCTCCACAGCAACACTCTGCAGCACTTGGACATGGTAGCTGACTTGTTCTCTGACAGTGTAAGAAGTACTTAAACTCTTAAAGATTTCACATTTTCTGTTTTTGTATGGGGGCTGCCTGGTGGAGCAGGGGTTAGCGCTGTTGCCTCACTTCAAGAAGGTCCCTGGGTCGCTTCCTGGTCAGGGCCTTTCTGTGTGGAGGTGCATGTTCTCCCTGTGCATGCGTGGGTTCTCTCTGGGTATTTCGGCTTCCTCCCACCACCAAAAACATGCTAATCAGGTTAATTGGTGACTCTGAGCTCACACTTCGTAGGTGTGAATGTGAGCATGCCTTGTTGTCTGTCTGTGTATGTCAGCCCTGCAACTGACTGGCGAGGGTGTACCCTGCCTCTCGCCGAATAACAGCTGGGATAGGCTCCAGCCCCCTTGACCCCCATCAGATAAGTGATATAGAAAATGGATGGATGGATGTTTTTATATGTGAACTTGAGATGGACACTGTTGATAGATACAATATCGTTTTAAATAATTCAGCATTACCTTGATCATCTCAAATTTGCATTGAGTTGTTCTATTGATATCAGCACTGACAATGAAGTACAAAATTTTAATGATGAAGATCAACAGCAGCTTCAGTTTAGTTTATTTATCAAGGAATAATGTGCAGCGACACTGATGATTCAAACGTTGTAAATGGAAAAACATAGTTGCAATAGATTTAGCAAGGCTCTAGTTTCCATCTGTAGTCCCACGTAAAATCGGTTCAGTACATTTAGAAAACTCCCATGTTGCAAGGACAATCTTCTGACAAGACAAGGTATATAAAATACATTTCTGATTGTATAAAAGATAAAAAGTTGTCTAAAATATTTACAAATAGATAGACTGGTTCCTGTTCTGGGTTGCACCAGTTGTGCGTAACTTCAAATGTAGCCTGGTTTGAACTCAAGTTCAGAGTTTATGCCTTACTATACTTACAGTGTTACACCAGATGTGATAGTTTCAATGCAGACTAAAGTTATAGCTTAAATATTACACCTATCTCTTACTAGGTGTAAAGTCCTCCGTAAAATATGTCTGTCATTACGATAGTTTTGAAAGGTGGGATGACGAGGAGCTGAGGATATTACTGGCAATTTGGTGTCAGTAGTGCATTCTCCATGATCAATCACACTGTAGTTATCCATAGGCAGGGATGATTTCTACTGTCCACTGTTGAATTATCTTGTGCTATTGACGATTTCACCACTTAGTGTCAGTGTTGTTATTCTATATTTGCTCTAGGTTTAGGCTGTAGGCTTTGGTAATCACCTATGCAAAATGCTTTGTCATATTTTACATACACTTTCAGTGCTCTTTGAGGATTAACAGTAGTTCACAGGGGCTGTTTTCAGCCATTAGTCGTTTGAGACAATCAGACAAAGGAGACGACCCTCTAATAAACTCTTGGCTGGAACGCTTTCAGTGATTGGTTAAATTAAGTGAAAACGTCGCATCTGCAACAATATTACAGTTAGTATGGATGTAAAGTGCTATTAGTTAAGATCAACCTTACATCTCCGTGATGTAACTTAAGTCACAACTTTACGAGTTTTTAAGGAAGGGTTCAGTGTGGACTTTACACCAAAAGTTGAGACAGAACTTACACATAGCTGGTGCAACAGGCTGCGGGTGCTGAGGTCTAACACTAGATAAATACAACCATAGATGAACCCTATTCTGTGAGTTAAAAAAGTGCAAGACCATCGTCAAAAAGTGACACAGGATGCAATAGCAGCAATAGAGAAATACAGGAAGGCAATAGATATAGCATGACCAAAATACAAATGCCACATTTATGTAGTGCCTAGGAAAGGGTTTATTTGCATCTAGTGTTCTCTTTGAGTTAGCCCTGATTGCCTTTGTGGAGTATCTGTGTTGCACGTGTTAGCTATCCGTTTACAAAACTTTCTCAATATTTCACAGGAGCTTCCCAAACTCTCTGAAGAAGCGACAACCTCATCTAGTGACTTAAACCGAGAAAATCTTCTAACGGAAAAGTGAGAAAATACTTTATTCAAATGATTCTGACTTTCAACTTTGAACTCTTTGATTCTATGTCTAAGCGGCTGTAAATGACATGTACTACTTGTTTTTCTGTTTCCTTTCACTACTGTAACTCCCATTATTAGTCCCACAATTCAGTTACTCCCCCAACTAGAGATTTCAGAGCCTTTGAAAACAGCAGATTTACTTGGGAAAAACAACAGGGAAAATGTCTCCAGTATCCGAAGCCGGCTGCATTTACCTCCTGATATTTACACTGGTAGGCAGCTTTAGATTCCCTTTATCATAAATTATCTATTTGCTCTGAATTAAAGAATTTGCTATTACATTGTTCATGTTTATCTTCATTACATTTTGCAGATAAAATAAATGCTGAAAAAGGCAAGCACGAACAAACTCTCCAGATCGATATGCCTCAGCCCTGCAGCGTTCAGGAGGAAGTAGATCAGCTTTCAAGGAAAATCTCTCAGTCTGGGTTTGATATGAAGTCAGTTCCTTTTCCACAGGACAGCCAGACCCCTTCAGCTTTAAGCCTAAATGAAATACCTTCACCTCTCTCCAGCAATGCTCCCCTTTCAAGCTGCCCAGTCATGGAACCCAAACCAGAAACCAGCAACAAGCAGGATAAGACCGTACTTCTGAACACGACAATGGAGATGACGCTGAGTAATTCTTTTGAGATTGTCACTGTGGAAACAAAGGCGAAGAAGGCTGGTCACACTGGCAAACCAAAAATCAAGAAGAAGAAGGAACAAGCCTCAAATGTGGCTGAAAATCCACAAGTTACGTGCTCTGTGGATTCCAAGTCAAGTGACGATCAGATTTCTACCAGTGGTACTTTATTACAGACAGAAGACCATGAACATGAGAGTGTTAAAGACCCAGAGATCCCAGAGCCTCATACTCTAAAATCACAAAGTAACAGTGTCGCTTCTTCTCGCATTCCCAAATTGAGCAAGTCAGAAACAGGAAGCAATCAGAAAAAGGCAAAGAAGAAATTAAAAGCAAACGATACAACAAAGCCTATAACAGACTCTGCTGATGTTCTACCAGATGTGGACGATATTTTTATGGATCCTGACGTTAGACTCTTCAAAGCCAGAGAAAATCTTAGATTACCATCAGAGGACAATACTGCAGAGGAAACCAGGCCCAACATCACCTGCAGGAGGTCCAGGACTAAAGGGAGGAGGATGTCCTCATTGAACAGGAGAAGTTTTTCCATGATGCCGTCGCATGAAAGTGAGATCAGACGGTCTGAGTTTGAACAGATCAGAGATGAAGTAGAAAATAAAATTGAGGGAAAATATGGAGCGTGCAAAGACTCAGATCTACCAGAAGAGCTTATGTTTTGTACTGATGAGGCTGCACTCCCAGCTCCTGGAGATGTTTTGAATGAAGAACAGAGAAAAGAAGTCACGACAAACTCTGCCAGAATTCCCAAACCAAAATGCAGGGGGACTTTTGTGATATCAGTCACCAGAGAGACCAGCTTACCAAGCAGAGTTTCACCAAATGTCACAGAGCGGGACGTGCTTGCAGGATCCTTCGTCTGTGATGAAGAAGAAGCAGATGTTATGCAATTACCAGAGTCAAGCCCACACGGGCAAAACGATGAAATCAGTGTCCAGATGACTCCAAGCTCATGTAAGCGCCCTTGGGTTGCTACTCAAGATTCAGAGAGCTTGGACGAGAATTTAAGTGGCATTGAAAACCAGAACGTACTGCCACTGGAGCAGGACTGCTCATCTGAATCTGAGTTTCGGAAACCGAAAAAAGCTAGAAGAGAGGAAATGAAACAGTCCAGTAAAAAGAAAGCTGTGCAGAGGGAGGAGTGTGTTGAACATGTAGTAAAAAGGAAGCAGAAGGCTAAAGGAAGCCACAAAGCATTTACGACAGAGGATGTTGGGGAAAAGAAAGATGACTCACTTCTTGATGACAGCGATACTGAAAGAAAACAAGACCAAGATGTTGACAACATCTTTGAGCAATTATTTCCTGTAAAACCAAAAAAATCAAAGTCCAAGGAGTTAAATCCAAAACAGAAGAGGAAGACATCCAAGCTGCAGAGCAGAAATCTTAGGGAGACGTTTGTTGTCTATAATGGGTCATACAGAGATGATGCTTCACCAAAAATCTCCAGGACCTCCGATGTGCCAAATTCTTACTGCAACATGGTGAGTAGGAGCGAAACGTCAGGCCATCAAGATCTTGAAGACTTACTGACAGATGAGATGCCTCCATGGCTGGCCGTAGATGTGAGCACTGCAGATACTGAGGTGAGCTCTTTACCTGCGACCCCCTGGAGAGAAACATTGAGCCGGGCAGTGCTGATTGAGGAGTCTGCAGCTGTCACAACTGAAGGTTCTTCAGGTATAGTATCCAATGGTTTGTCCTTGTTTTAGTCAAATAATTACCTGCAATTTTTTCTGAAGAACTTGTTTGTTGTATTTGCAGCAGGTAGAGTCTTAAAATCACTGACCAACACCATCTCAACTCCAGACAGTGAAGCCGGAGGCAGAACGAGGAGACGACACGGTGTGGTCAGTTATAAAGAGCCGGCCCTCAACAGGTGAGGACTTATTATCTGATGATACAATGCTGTGATAAAGTACTTTCTCCCCATCCTAATTCCTTAATTTTTCCATATCTGTCCCACTTGATTGTTTCAGATCATCAAACATTATTTGATATTAGACAAATATAACCTGAGTAAATACAAATGCTGTTTTTAAGGGAAAAAAGCCGTCCAGACCTACTTGGCCCTGTGTAAATAAGTAATTGCCCCCTCTTGTTAAATCATGTATTAACTGTGATTAGCCACATTTTTCGGAAAAATGAGGTCAATTTCACTAGCCACCTCATGCCTGATTACCACCAGACCTGTTGAAACCAGAAATCCCTTAAATAGAACCAGTCTGACAAAGTGAAGTAGGCTAAAAGCTCTTGAAAAGTAACAATTGATGGCACCATGTCAAGAAATTCAGGAACACATGAGAAACAAAGTCATTGACATCTATAAGTCTGGAAAGGGTTACAAAGCCTATTAGGACTCCAGTGAACCATGGTGAGAGCCATTATCCACAAATGGGGAAAATTTGGAACAGTGTTGAACCTTCCCAGGAGTGGCCAGTCTACCAAAATCACTCTAAGAGTGCATGGATAACTCATCCAGGAAGTCTCAAAAGAACCCAGAAGAACATGTAAAGACCTGCAGGCCTCGAATGACTCAGTTAAGGTCAGTGTTCATGATTCAACAATAAGAAAGAGACTGGGGAAAAAATGGCATCATGGGGGGGTTCAAAGGCCAAAACCACTGCTGACCATAAAGAACACAATCATCTCACATTTGACACAAAACATCCTGATGATCCCCAAGACTTTTGGGAAAATATTCTGTGGACTGACCAGACAAAAGTTGAACTTTCTGGAAGGTGTGCTTCCTGTTAAATGTAGAGTTAAGCTAGCATAGCATTTCATCAGAAGAACATCATACCAACAGTCAAACATGGTGGTGATCTTGGACTGCTTTGCTGCTTCAGGATCTGGACCACTTGCTGTAACTGATGGAGCCATGAATTCTGCTCTCTACCAGAAAATCCTGAAGGAGAATTTCCGGCCATCAGATTATGACCTCAAGCTCAAGCACACTTGGGTTATACAGCAGGACAGTGATCCCAAACACACCAGCAAGTCCACCTCTGAATGGCTTAAAACAAAATGGAGGTTTTGGAGTGGCCTCGTCAGTCTGGACTTAAATCTGATTGAGATGCTGTGGCATGATCTTAAACAGGCTGTTCACGTTGGAAAATCCTCTAATGTGGCTGAATTAAGGCAATTCTGCCAAGAAGAGAGAGACAAAATTCCTCCACAGTGATGTGAAAGACCCACTGACAGTTATCAGCAACATTTGTTTGCAGTTGTTACTGCCAAGGATGGAACAACCAGTTATTAGGTTTATGGGATAATGGCGTTTTCACATAGGCCAAGGGAGGTTTGGATGGCTTTTTTACCTCGATAAATGAAATCATCATTTAAATACTGACTTTTGTATTTACTCAGGTTATCTTTGTCTAATATTAGAATTAGTTTGATGATCTGAAACATTTAAGTGTGACAATTGTACAAAAACAAAGAAATCAGTAAGAGGCCAAATACTTTTTCAAGGCACTGTATGTGGTCACATATTTATTCATGTGTTTATGAAACAGCAGGAAGTAATTTGTTTTATTTGTGTTTGTTTCAACAGTAAAATCAGGCGTGGAGATAAATTCACTGACAGCATGTTCCTGAGCTCTCCAGTATTTAAGGACAGTAAGAAGAAGAGAACAAAGAAGAACGGAAACAACACAAAGACAGAACTACCTGTCACTGAGGACTGATCATAACCTTTATTTGTTTTATTGAAGTTTTCATCTTCACCAGCATTCAGATCTAACTAACACATGTAAACCCCACTTTACACAACTTAGACATTGAAACTTGACCCGAATGTTCTGCTCGGTAATGTGTGTCAGTGATTGACAGGAGGTTAACTCTTTAATGATTCATTACGAGCCAGTTATCTGAGACGTCTGCTCCACATCCCCGTTAATGTCTCATGTTCCTCACAAAGGATGACGGAGTCTGTGTATCCTGACAGCAAACGACTGTTTAAGGTTTTTTATCAGGATGTAAACTCATGTGGACTGTTTAAGAGTTTTGTGGTGAGTAGTGATGATCGTATGTTGACTTTTTAAATTTTGTTATTATTGATTAAAATGTCATGTTTTACATTAAAGATGTTTTCATCAGTTTGCATTGTTTGCACTTTTTTATTTTGTTACAGGTGATATATTTAAAAGTGGGCTAGTACTACACTTTCTGCATTTATCTTGTGGTATAATAGCTTTCTGTGTCAGAGGATCAGGCTTATCTTGTAACTGCTACGCTGCATCAGCAGCAGCAAATTAAACTTTAAAGTGAGGGTGAATGAGGACTGCATTCATTTGCAAACTGTTATGCATATGCTGGTTAATGATGATGGTTATGAAGGATCTGCAATTGACAAAAGGTGAAATTTTATCCCTAGGGACATTTTGTTCCATTCAGTTTTTTAACATTTTCAAGCCATTTTGGCTGTGTTGAATTAATACAGCTCAAATTTGCCAGAGAACCTTTATGCGCAAGTTTGCATAACTCTAATTGAACAAAATATAACCCAAGTTACTTAATAATTTCATGTTCTCTCAACAAGGTTTTAAAATTACTTTAATGTAGTATTTTACCTTAAACTAATTTAATAAAAATACAGGGTAATTGGTAATATGGTAATTTTACATGTAATTTAATTACTCAAAGTCGAGGTTTTTGGCATGATTATTTTTTGAATGCATGTGTTCTTAAACAACAAGCTCTGTTAATTTAGAAATCGATGTTATTAAACAGTGTGAAAGCCTCAAAAATATCTTCATCATATAAGACTGGTGCTTCAGATAAAATTAATTTCTCTAAAATTGAAGAGAAAAAAGCACAACAGAAACGTCGCCATCATATTCGTGCAATTAAGAGTTTTCAAGGAATTTGTGATCAATTTGTGTCAATCAAAAACAAAAAAAGACAATTTGTATTTCAGGGACTTGCAATTTTGTTGCAATGACATCAAACGGGTATCAGTATTTTTTGATTTTTTACTAGTTTTATCAAAGTTTAGGCGTCGTTCCAACCAGGGTTGCAGTGGGACTCATTTTCAGTTTATGGTTCAGACCAGCTTTAGCTCAAAGTCCAGCCCGTATAATCTATGTCACTGTGTAAACCAGAGCTAGTAACCAGTCCAGCCCATTAGGAATGTTCCTGGTCTGCCACTTCAGGCCTGGGGACAACCCTAGAAATTCCCCTATATCCAGGTTATACTGTAATTCAAGAGTGAGAACACTGAGGTCCTGAAAACCTGCTTAAGCTGCATTTCATATTTGGTTTAAATAGAATGTTGGAGAAAACCAGCAAACATGACAAGACAAAAATGAACCAGGTTTCTTTACGATGCATGAACTAGGCTCAAAACGGAATATTGATTAAAAAAACAAAAAAAAGTGAAACCAATGTGCTCACCAGCCCTCCCTGCCACCCTGAAATCTCTGACAGATACTGTCCTGAGCTCCAGGAGGTCTACATGAAAGAAACCAACTCAGAAATGGAGGCAAGGCAGCTGAGAAGAGATGTAGAAGCCCTCATGTAAGAGCTCAGTAAAAACCTGCATATTGTAGACAGAAACACAGTACAAGATTTGTGAACATGGCATCTGATTTTATTTTTTTCTCACCCCAACAGTGGTAATTACATTGGACAGAAACTAAGAGAGAAATCTTTTGATCCAAAGGGTAAAGGGACCTCCACGATGCTTGATGACCTGGTAAAACATACAAAAAGAATATAGCATGATCTTATCTGTGGCAAAACTGATCATTGTTAAGTCTTATTGATTAGCTCAAGAAGAAATGAACCTGCTAAAAGCTGTTATGTATTTTTTTTTTTTTTTAATGTTTTCCATGTTCTAGGCTCACTATGACCTGGCCATCAGCGTTGCTCTGTGGTGGCTGGAGAAAGAAGAGGGACGAGATCTGCTCGACAGAGACATCATGTAAGCTTATTTCGGAGCTGAAAATCCATAAAGCTCAAGGGATTTATGGAGGCACTGATTTCCTTTTCTAGCAGGACTTGGCACCTGCCAACAGTGAAACCAAAACCACAAGAAACTGTTTTTTATGTAAATAGAGAAAGGAGGAAATCCTGCATCACCACTCTTTTCTAGTGAACTGATAATGTAGACCAAATGACTCGCCCTATTCTGCCTGGAAACAAAGGTTTAAGCTGTCTCTTCAGTTAGACATGTTGATTTATTAAAGGTCTGTAAGCAGTGGGTTAAAATTCTTTGTAGCGTTTATGTGCAGACCTGCCACAGAGCTGGCTGTGCCCCTGAAAACCCAAGAGAATGGGCCCTCCCCAGCTAGGATTTATTAATGACACCTCATTTTGGAACACTTTTCATTCTTTTTTGTCTCTTCACAATGACTATTTCTTTCATAAAAGGTTGTCTCAGTTCCTTCTACTTTACTTTCTGATATCCTGACATTTGTTTACATCATTGCTTAGCTCTGAAGTCAGACATTACTTTCCCAATGGTTTAGTTCAGTGTTCCCATTCATATTGTTAACATCACTAATTAAAAGGTAGTGTGTTTTATGAAAAGTGGTTTATGTTTTGATAAAGCTTATATTGTACCACAGATACTCAGTTTGCACTCCAGCAGGAGTTAAAGATTAATATTGATGTGGATTACTAATGAGTGTTTCTAAAGTAACAGTTCATGGTTGGAGGTATTGGCAGGTAGCAAACCAGCTCTGGTACTTTCATCCTAATCTTATTTCCCTAAATACCAACTTACATAATGTGTTGAGTTTCTGAGTTATTCAGTTTATACACTTTCATGATTCTAACTGAATCCTTTCCAACTTTCCCCTTCATAAGCATGTATAAAAATATTTATTTTTGGTATAATGGATTTAAACCTCTTAAGAAAAGAGAGGCAGATCTGTTAGAACAAATCAAATCTAGATTAACCTGTTGACAGCAGAAGAAAAGAGCTTTTGTTTTAGTGATCCATTTTAAGCTACTTTATTTTTACCAGTGAGAACAGGCGAGCAGCTGAGACCGAGACACAAGGAGATGTCGTAGTTCTTTTTGTTTATTTTTGTAGTAAGATTACTGTAGGTCGCTCCGCCTCAGGGCTTCATTTTATACAGAAGGAGAATTAGATATTGAAGATTTCCTCAAGCTATAAATTTAAAAACAAATGTAAAGCAAAATACCTTACTCTTTTATGCCACTTTCATTCAGTTTGCTTTTTCTACTAACTGCAACACCAGAAGACAAAACTTTAACCTTTCAACAAGAACAGCTTTGAAATATCATCCATCCATCCATCCATCCATCCATCCATCCGTCCATCTATCCATCCATCCATCCATCCATCCATCCATCCATCCATCTATCCATCATCTATCCATCCCTTCACTTATGTTGTTTCCTCCTGTCTACATCTTGGCTTGTGATGTGTTTAGTCAGATGTTCATCGCCTTGGACAAAAGTGTCTGCTAATAAATGACCTTTAAACATTTTAACATCCATCCATCCATCCATCCATCCAGGGTTGGGTTGTAGTTGCAGCAGACTCAACAAGTTGACTCAGACATCCTTTTCCCAGTAACATTTTCCATCTTCTTTTGAGGGATCTAGAGATGATCTCAGTAGGGGTTGACCAATTACCAGCGTCTGTAACTCTGTAGGGCTCTGAGAGTATAGTCACTCAATCAGTTAGGCAGGAAGGCACATACAGATCAATGTGTTCTAGTCAGCCAAAAACAGTCCATACTCTGCCCCTGTATTTCTGTTATTAACTTTTTTTTTTTAAAATGCTTGAATTAATTTTGCTGCCAAAAGCTTTTTTTTGTACAAGACCCCAACAAACCCTCAAGTTTTGCCCACAGAGAGACAACCAGTCAACTCTTGGTGTTTTTGAACTGATATTTCAGCCGTTAAGTGTTAAATCCACCCTGCTTCCATGATGTTTTGAATTAATTTATTTACACTTTTCCTCCTGACAACAGTGGAGCATCGAGTGGTTTAGGAACTGCCCGGTATCCTAATCGTTTGGAGAGAGAGGCGATGATCCTGTCCTCCTTTGCTGGGATTGTTATGGTAAGAGTTTTCTAAACACTAGTGTGGATTTTATCACATTTTATTGCCCTTATAAGGTTAGACATTTTTATATGGTTATCTGGAGCACCTGCTTTATATCTGTATGTTTTAATTTTTCCTTGCCCTTTCATTTAATGTTTCCAAGATGTTCTATCACTGTTTTTTAGACCATACAATCACTCTTTCCTTAATGATACTGTAAGTTGTATGAAAGACTACCAAAGCTTCACAGAATTTCAGATCTTAAGTCACATTTCAATCCCAATACAGCCAACAATTTATGATTTTTAAACTGTTGAAATAACTTCATCATCATTGGATGTTTCTGAAATAGAACACTTTTTTTTTAGAACCTGTTTAAAAATGTATGTGTGTGTGTGTTTTGGATATTCTGTATTTGATATGTCAAGTTGAAGTGAAAAAGATCATTTCATATAGTTGAGGTTGTGCTGATAAAAATAATATCAAACATGAGCATAGTAAACATTTTCTAAGTGGTTTAAAATGTCAAAAGAATGGCTGATGACTTGAAAAATACTCTGTCATTTGCATTAATATTCAGGAAAACAGAGAAAAATGTCATTTGCTTAGTAATGTGGAAAGCAGTGTAGTTGAGCCATTGTGCAGAAGTTTACATGACATTTTCAGTTATTGAAAATGAAATGTACCCAACAGTGGGTACCAAGGACTTCTATTGTTGGTGGCATGGTAGAGAAATGGGTATAGCTTTCATTTGATTTTGACTATGTTCATTTTAACAAACACTTATTGTTTAGGGGAACTTATTGTTACGGAGGCATTTAGATTTATTTTTTTTTATGCATCTGAAAAGGCTAAAATGACAAAAATAGATCAGTAATAACAAGCAGAACACTCTGGCATAAAGCAATAGGATAACTGTGTTTTCAAATAATCTCTAATTTGTTAAAGTCAGACATTTCAAGCATGCACATACGAAGACTTTGCCCACACCTGCAGCTCAAAGTGTGTTCACTGTTAAGTTTAAACTGCTGTGAAGTTTACAAACCTTTACATCTTTGTCCTGTTTCAGAGCAGCCTTCCAGTGGAGGAAATCTTGGCTCTGTACAGATGTAAACCAGCTGCTTCTTACCCAAACCAAAACTCCAAGGTACAAGATTTCTGACTGCTATTTCAAACTCTAGTTAAAGAAAAAAAAACACTATATTTCTGTCATATTTATTATAAAGAGATTTAACCCCTGTGTTCTCCTCCTTAGGGAGCACTTGTCTACCCGTTCACATTATCCTACCATCCGTTTGCCATGCTGGGCTCTTATAAAGCTGTGGACCACTCCAAGAAACACAGTAAGTGTGTTTAATTTGTATGAATTATTTACTTTTTTTTTGGTAATCTGACTCTGTGAATCCCCAAATATTTTGTCTTGTGAACTTTTTCCACAGCTGTTAAATTACAAAATTTTTAAAATCACTATTAATCTCTTAATTTTCTCTACAGTCAATCCCAATTCATTATATTCTTACAATTCCACTTCTTTTTTAAACCACTTTTGTTATGGGTGATTGATTTCCTTTCTGATACACACCTGGTTTTGTTCTATAGGAAATAAGGAACTTAAGGTCGATTGATAATTATAACATGAATATAGGAACACAGGAAAAAGGAATTCGTTATGGATTCTAGAGGAAATAAGAGAGCAGTGAAAAGGTAAATGCAGAAGACTTGTGAGGGTTTTTTTTAAGTGAAATGAGACATCAAAGAGCAGCGGTGGACTTATTTTACGTCCCTATGGCTGCCAAAGTGTGCTGAAGGGGAAAATAAAGTTTGATGAATGCAATTTAGAAAACTTAATGCACTGATTATGGACCTCAATCTCATCTGGATTAATGCATTAATGCTGACAACCCTACTTTATCTAAAAAAACAAACTTTGAAGTTTTAAATAGATAATCAATCAAGCAGAGCTGCCAGTGTTTTTATTCTTACAGACATTTGTCTAATATTTGGCAGATTTGAAGCTGAGGAGATGGCTGTCAGAGCGGATGAAGGCCAGCGCTCCTCCTGGACGAGTTTCAGTTCAGTCTTCATCGACCTCCTCATCGTCTCACTCCTTCCTCAGTGTAAATATCAACATCATCTTGATCACTGCTTCTTTTCTTTTGTCTTTTAACTCCAGTATCACAGAGGAAAACTGATTCTAATAATGATTATTTTCAAAAGAGGGGGAGTACCAATACTATTAGTCCAAATCATGCACCATAGGCGTCTAACACCATCACATGGATGTAAAAAGACTTGACTTTTATCTCACTATCTATATTCCTCTTCATCCTCAGGAGAGTAATGATGGTCAGGATGAAAGGACCGAGCGCTATGAGGGTTCACTGGAGTCTCTGCAGGACTGAGGTCTTCCTCCTGGAGTTCGTTCTCATTATTGGCTTTAAATCTGTTAAATGATGAAAATAAAAGGGTTTGAATAACAGCTCTGCTGTCTTTACTTCTAGCATATAATTATTGTCATGAAGTATAATTCACCAGCATATATTAGGCTAGTAGCGCATTCACATGAGAAAATGTGTTTTCTCTCTGTTTTTCTGAGTTTGGGATAATCATAGATATGTTTTATAAAAAAAGAATTAAAATCTTGAGAGGGACCTGGATCCAGCTGAGTACCTCAACTTCATACTGGAAGTTGGATAAGCGCCACCATATTTCGTCTCAGAATACTGGAAGTCACTTGAACTGAACATATTCTTCATTGTTTTCTTCGTGTGTCGGGTTAGGGTTAAGGTTATTATGTCTGTGCCCAGTGATACGTGAATTTGGATCATAAATCGATTAATTAAAATTAATGTAGTGTGATCGCTGTGCTTTTTAGTGTAAAAACTCACGTATTATTTGTCTACTTTTATTTTCTTATGTGGCGGACCTGCCTCTATAAATATGGTGGCGACGCACAAAGAAAACGAAGAAGATGTTCAGTTCAAGTGACTTCTGGTATTGGAAGATGAGATATGGCGGCGTGAATGACACATCCACATATTTGAAAACAAATGAACCAAACTTAGTGTCAAATTCTGCATTCTGTATTCTTATGCCGGAAATATACTTGCCGTTAACTATGACCACCACATCCCCTGCTTTGGTTTGATGGATGCAGGATGCAGTTCACACGTGTGGTAGAGGTAGTGTAGAAATGGAGGAGGTGTGACAGTCAACACAGCAGCAGGGACAACAACAGAACAAAGTTTTCAAGGTAAACCAAGTTCATGGTTCTCCTCTTCTTTATGGGACGTCATTCTTATTGCACAGAGACAATCACGCCTTTCAAACCAGGTGGCGACAGATAAAGTCTGTTTGAAAGTTGATGTTTAGCACTTGAGAAATGAAGAAATTAAGATTGGTGTCGCTGTTCAAAAAGTTAGTGTGCAAACTGATGACTTCCTGTGAAGTTTGTCCATGGCTGTTTTCAGTAAATCAATATCTGATGAGAATATTTTGACATTTTGATTAAAAAATAAACAAAGGGGTAATTTGTGAGGACTCCTTCTGTTTCCATCAGCTGTTGTGACAACATCTACCAGTGCTGTAGGCTTCAATTAAGCAGTTAACATGGGCACTATTTAATGACAGGTTACATCTGTCCATGAAGCAAAATGGTGGAGACAGTGTGCAGACAGTGTATTCAGACCACCAGTTATCAGTCTGAGTAGATCTGATATTCCTATTGATTACTGATGTTAGTATTACGTCAGTTCTGCACCATAGTAACCTCCTCAAGTGTCTCCCTTTTAGTAGTTTACATCCCCACCTATCAGGTAGTTGTCTACAGCTTGAGGGGTCTTGTTTGACCTCTAGAGGTTTCTCCAGTAACACAGGATGCGTATGACCAAGTGTATTTACAAGATGTGGCTGGATGCATATCCTTAGCCTTACAGCATAATTGCTTATATCCTCAGGGGTAGGGTGTCCTGATTCCTGTTGGAATGGCAGGGTAGGGTGACGTGAAAGGGCTACATGGCCCTTTTAATTAAGATTTTCCAGAGGCACACTCCAATGTGAGTGTTATGGGAAATCTCCAGGAATGCCTTATAAGTCCTCAGCAGGATTTGAAAATTACAACATCAATATGCTATCATATTTAATGTTGTTCCAATGCGTCATGGTCTATTTGATTTCAAAGAAGTGCAAGGGCACAAGTATCTTGTGTTTTTTTTTCAAAATTTAAAAAAAAAAAGAAAAAATCATAGTAGACATGTCTGGTATTGTAACATCTGTTTGTGTAAATGATGTTGATGACTACTGATGATGTATCAGGAACTTGAAAAATTGTCCAACATCATGGGGGAGATTTTACCGCTATCCCTGTAATTCTGTGTCAAGGAGCAAAATGGCTTCAAAAATCAGGGGTATGGTTAAAAGTTAGAAATAGGACAGAGTCTTAGGGCCAATCCCATTTCCACCCCTCAGCCCTTCCCCCTGGTTTTGTGCGTTCACGTCGGGTAGAAGAGTACTCCAATTCTCTTTTGAATTAAGGGCTATAGGGCTAGGGCAAAGGACTACATAGCACTTGAAATGAAGATTTTTTCACGACCACACTTGAAACTGAAGGGCATGATAAATGTTTGTTTAGTTGCAAATGTGTACCTTTGTTCTTCTGAAAAGTACAGTGCATACAGGAGTCGAATAGGCAGAGTAGATCTGTGAGGTCAATGGCATCCTCAAACACAACAGCTTCTGTCCATAAAGAGATCGGTGCATTATCATCCACTGAACCAATGAGGATCCAGACCTGACACCTTTGGTCAGCTTTTGTCAGGATCTATGTCCTTTCAAAAACAGAATGAGAACAAGATTCAGTCACATTACTGATACTGAACATATGCATGACATTTATAACCTGACCTGATTTGTTTCACACATCCATCTGGCAAAGCTTCAATAGGACACGTTTGGGAAAAGGCAGAGGCTTGGAAAAAAACTTGGAGTGTGATTGGATGGACGTTTTGTCTGTCACATCTCTACGGGCCAATCAGAGCAACAAAACACGTGACATAACTGCTATCGAGCTGCGCGTGCGCAGCTACCGAGGAATAACGCGAAACATGGCGACTGAGACAGGTGAGTACACGATTTTTGTCGTTTTTGAAAACAAAACAACTCGCTGCTGTTCTTTGTTCTTCTTTTAACAAAGAAATGCTGTCAAGTTCTGATAAAACTGGTGCTTTAGCAGCATCCACGCTAATCTCTTCCATCAATCGCACCAGCCTCTTGTTGCTACCTGTTTACGTCACAACTCTGCCGCGCCTGAAAATACTGCCCCTTGTCGCTAATTGGTCCTGTCACTTTCTAACTGGGTCCAAACAGTTCAGATGGGAGCTTTGCAAGATGGATTTGCCAGTGAGAAACAAGGAAACAGGTGTATCCATCTGCTTTGCAAGGTTATGAAATTTATATTTCACTGATAACTGATGGGAAAGCACTACACTGTATTTACCAGGCATTTCAGGAAAAGCTTCCACCAGTTTTGGACAGTTTAACACATCAAAAAGAGTCATTTATAATTACTGTATGTAATACTGGCCAGTATAAAAGCTTTAAAGTAGCACTGTCTTTGTAAATATTAATTCAGTGATTAACATGTATATCTGACCTGATAGTCAAGCATATCCAGAAGGCTGTCGGTTTCTTGTCTAATGGCTCCTTCCATGGCTTAATACAGTTCAAGCAGAAAACGAGAGCACTCATCTAAAGCTGCTGTAAATGTCCCAAAAAAAACCTTGGTAGTGGCAAGGAGGAACTCCTCACTAATCTGTGGAACACAGAAACAGCATAAGACAAAAGTAGAAATACTGTTAATAATAGAGTTTTTAGTAGGTTCAACAATGTTGTCAATACACCTACCTTAAATAGATTTCACATTAACTTGATGATGTTAAACAATCTAGTTGACATTATCAAGCACGGAAAATTGAAGCGGAGGGTGTTGCTTTCAAAACTAGAAAAACACTCGGGAAGCAGAGACTTACGCCATTAGCACTATCTCCCAATGGTAAAAAATCCTTTAAAAAAATTCCTGGCTCCAGACAGTGATCCGGATCACTCTAAAATCTAATCAGTTCTTCCTTATGCCATTTCTGACATTTCCTGAAAATTTCATCAAAATCCGTCCATAACTTTTTGAGTTATGTTGCTTACAAACAAACAAACAAAATAAAAAACTAACTAACAAACCCTGCCGATCACATAACCTCCTTGGTGGAGGTAATGATGATGAAATTATGAAAATGATAAAGGAGTGGAAAGAAATCAAATGAACAGAGTTTTTTAGGAACTCACACATAACTTACTGGAGAGACTGGTCTTCTGCTTCACACAGTCTTGCAGTGTGATCTGGTTTGGTGTGACTTCAATGCTCCGTGGGTTTGAATTGGCAAAGACTCACTGTAGACTCAGGACCAGTGACCTCTATCCTCAGAGGATAACTAGAATATGAATTAAAAGGTCATTTTAATTATCTGTTATAGATATTTATTTTTTATTTAGATGGTAAATCACAAAGTTCATCTATGTTCTCATTTCTGAATGGAAAACAAGAACAACCTACACAAAAAGTGCAAAACTAGAAATTATCTGGTTCCATTCCTGTTCTTAAGTGTTCAAAACTGTTCAAAGGCATGCACATCCCAAAGGGTTAAGAATGGGGTGCTGAACTAAGAAAAAACACAGGAAAACAGAAGAATAAGTCAGCAAACCAGAAGCAGCTCCGAAGCTTATTTAATGAAGAATATCACCACATATGTGACGTTTTGGTCCCTAGCCTTATAGCAGACATGTCTGATGAAGGGCCATTTCTGTTCTTAAAATGAGACCTCAGAACTTATTCTTCATTCACTGAATTTTACTGCTCATCCCCATAAACCAAAAAAATCATGCCAATAATTTACCATATGTCAAGGTATTTTCATCATATAAATCAAATAGTTATTTTTAAATCACAGATCCCTTTTGTAATATTGTTGTATATTTTAACATATGGTTAGCCTCATAGCATAATTGCCTTAGACATATTATAAAGATTTCAGGAAAAAAGAAAGAAAAAACATATTTTGATGTGACAGTAATTTCTACCAGATGTGTGAACAAGTTTCTTTAAAAAAGAAAAGCCACAACAAGGTGTACATAACAAACAGAAGTGACTTAAGAGTGAGATGAAGAAATAGAGAAATAGATAATTTAGGCATGTAGTGATTATGGACAGTAACAAGCACTCTGATTGGCTGAGGATTTAGGCAATAAGGCAGAATGAATCAGCAGCATTAGGAAGTAGAGTTAGGCAGATATTACAATTTTCTCAAAAAAAAAAAAAAAAAGTACTGAGGCGATTATGCTATGAGGCTTACAATATTTCATCATGGACATGACAATAAATTAAATATTTGTGATGAATTTGCTTATCCACGTCTTTATTTGACTTCTAATCATTGAATTGTATTAATTACACCAAAATTCATGGAACAAATACAGGTTACAGACTTGAAGGTTTTCCTGCACTGCTGCCTATGCAGCTTCACTGAACAGAACTAGCAATAACATTGTGATTAGCATTCATTAGCCTCACACATAAAGTGACAAAGCACATGACTCATTATAAAGACTATGAATCAGAATCCTGCATTAGCGACTAGCTTACCACACTAGCCGTTAGCATACTGCACTAGCCGTTAGCATTGTTAGCGATTAGCATGACAATTAGCATCACGCACTAACAGCTAGCATTTACAATCTGTATTGAAATATGCCACAAAGCCCCAACATAAACTAAGCAGGTTGTTTAGCCTGGTTTTGTTCACAGTAGCTATCAAACAATAGGCTAACATATGGTGTCCTAACAAAGCTATGAACCCACTATTTGTCTAATTAGTTAGTTAGCAGTGTGCTCGTGTACAAAGTCACATTAACCTGGCAACAGAGCCAAAACACAACAAACTGAATATATCTTAACATGCTATCACTGTAAAACAAATTTTGAATCAGTATTCAAGCAAAGTATTCACCTAAGGAGCAAGATAATCCCCTTTAAGGAAGCAGGACACATGGCAGCATCTGGCTGTGTGTAGAAACCCCTGCAGAGTTGCCATGGAGACCCCATTCTTTGCACAGAGAATGACCATGGCCTGACCTCAAACGTATCATTTTGAGTTTTGCCAACTTAATTTATGAAACAAGACCAACTTTACACCAGAAACTTAAAAAAGATAGTTGAGGTAAATAACTTGAAATAGTTCTCTGCAAAACAAAACATTTTATGTTTAGTTTACTGAAAAGTCCTTATAAGGCCAGCAATTTTAAGTTTTCTTTTTTACTGTGTGAGTATGCTTACTTTTGTCATGTTGCTGAGGGGATCCTTCAGTATTTTTACACATTCAAATAACTGAAGGAAACTTCCTGAAATGTTCAGGAAGAGCTGCATGAGGGAATTCCAACAGCCTGTTTTGACACCCTGACTTTTCATGTGGTGTCCAGCCCTCTTGTAAAATTTCTGTGTAGAGCTGGACACCACATGCAAGCAGCCCTAACCCTAACCCATCTTCACGTAACTTATATTGCTTATATTAACTGAAAAATAAGCAAAGAGTGCAGTCATGATGCTGCTTTATACACTTCACTGCTCACTTGTTGATATGGTGTATAAATGTAATCACTTCACAGGCAAAACAGACATAAAACGTTGGATGATGTCCTATCTTTCTTCTATTTAGTTCTGTTTTTGGAGGAAAAAAAGACTCAGGCTCACAGCACTCTGCTGTTAAAAATCTCCCTCTTTAAGAAGGAATACTGAAGAGATCTTTTGAAGGTATACAACTGCCAGACAGTAAAAGTTTAGTGGTGGTGAAGAAGAATGGCAGACATTCAAAATGTATTCAGTTTATCCTAATGTTAATTTGAATGGCCTGCACAGACGGATGGATGTACAAATGGATAGACAGGATGGATAACCCAAAAAAATAATGCCTCCAGCTGTTGACTATCACTGGCCAAAAGCATAGAAAACATCTGGTCCCATTAAAGAAGCAAAAAACAAACATGTAAAAAAAAAAAAAAAAAAAAAAAAAAAAGGACCCATGACAGAGCCCTGAGGTACTCCAGGTTTAAGAATGACAGGTAAAGATGCATACCAGCTCAAGTTTACCACCACTTGGCACAAAAGCACACAAGGATGAAGGCTTAAACTTGACAAGAATGCTATTTCTGCTGTTGTTAAATCATAGAAACTCAGATTTTCATTGAAGTTTTGCTGATTTTCAAATAGCAGCTGCTTCAAATCCATTGGCATGTTGTTTTGTGATGATCTGTTGACTTTGTGTGCAAAGATTTATCCTCCTGATGAAAGATTAGTGAATCAAATGTCCATATCAATAAAAAGGGGCACTGTGGTTCAGTAATTTGCCTGCTAGGACTTTTGCGTTGATGATTCAGGGCTTTTTCTCGCTCCATGGCCAGGATCAAGACTTTTGGCAGCGATGACAGCGATGTTAAATCCCCGCTCATTGAAAATACAGCCAAAGTGGGATCTACGAGGCCTTTGATTGAGGTTTATATAAAGGAGCTTTGGTCCTGCTTTGTGAGACCATCGATTCCCCGTAGGTGAACAGCTCCAGCGCCCACTCACAGGATGAGTAGTAAGGTAAGGAAGAGTCTCCTCTCTGTGTTAGAGTCTGCAGAAACATGCAAGCAAACCACTGGAGCTAAATTCATTAAAAACGTCAGTGCAGCACAGACAGAGAGGAATGTAGCACCATATTGATTTGGAAATAAGGGATTACAAAACTGCCTTAGCTCCTTAAATCATCATTAATGTGTGGATTCTACACAAGCAAAAGACCATCAACCTCAACTGTGGAATAAACAGATTTAAATGTAGAAGACGGGGGAGCCAAAGCATCTTCTGCAGACTTACTGCAGAGAAATTTCATTTGCAAGGAGGAATAAACCAGGGAATTGTTGAATAAACCTCAGAAGAATTATGTGATGACCATTGCAACAAGTTATTGAACAGAATAAAAGCACAATTTTCCATAAATAAGCACACTATTGCAAAAGCATGCAAAATTTTGGTTAATTTCACTACTTTACTCACACCTGCACATATCTTCGCTTAAATATATTGAACATATTCAGTCTTATATAGCTTTATAAGATATTTTTTATCTTTATTTGAGTAATTTTCATCTTATTTTAGCCGAGCTCCACAGCACTAGGGGTTAATAGGTTTTCACCTTTATTCTACTTCTGCAACTGCTCCTATTAAAACAAAGAAATCATAAAAAATAAGAAACAATACATTTCATGTATTTATTTTGTTGAATATTTATGGTGCAATGCGACTGTTTTAGCCCCTTTTCTCTTTGTTTCTTTCCCTTAAACTCTTTCAGATCATATTCTACGAGGACAAAAACTTCCAGGGCCGCCACTATGAGTGCAGTACCGACTGCCCTGACATGCACCCCCACTTCAGCCGCTGTAACTCCATCAAGGTGGAGAGTGGCTGCTGGGTGCTCTACGAGAAGCCAAACTACATGGGCTACCAGTACGTCCTGACTCGAGGAGAGTACCCAGACTACCAGTGGTGGATGGGCTACAACGACACCATCCGCTCCTGCCGGACCTTCTCCTATGTGAGTCCAAATCTGGAACAATTTCTGTTGTGTGGTTTGGTAGATGAGTATCTGAAGAGAGTAACAAGCTATCTTTAACAAGTGATAATGTAATGAAAGATTAAGTCACCAAGAGAGCTACTTTTTTAAAATCATTTTTCATCCATTTTAGTGCCTACATGTGTACTTTTCCTCATATCTGCCTTTAATTTTGTGCTAAAGTCAAAGATTCATTAGTACAATGGTTTAAAAAAAGAGAATTTATTTGCTTTTATTTCCGCTGCCTGCTTATAATTCAGTAGATTTCATTCATCAAAGACATGAGCAAATCTTTTAAAACCCCTTTAAAACAGTCATGAGCAGTTAATATGTTGGGCTACAGCTGAAGGGGGAGGATTGATAAACTCAGGATTACATAAGCAAGAAGAATATTTGAAGAAATGAAGCAAAAGGAGCTCTTTCTTGTCTTATTTTAGAAAGAAAAAGAGAAAGAGACATCTTATGTGTTTACCTTTGCATGCAAAGTTAGAACAAATATGGCAAATACTTTAACATTCAAACAAATAACACATTTAAAACATTTGAAAAAGACATTTCCATAATGACAAGTAATTAGCCAGCATAAAAATATTGCTTTATTCAAGCAATATTGTGCACAGATATTCAGTAGCGTAACACAGCTGTGTTAAATAAAGTCCTGTGGGTTGAATTTAGCACATAGATGATCAGTTTGACTCCTTAAAGTCCTCCAGAAAAAAGCAGATACTGAATTTACATTAACAAAACACAGGACTGTAGAGCTTCTTGAAATGAAACATGAAACGTTCCTTGTTAGAGTCTGTATGGTTTTAAAATAGCTCTCTGTGCTTCACATTTCCATATTTCATAGGCCAAATGGTGGGTAGGGCTTACAAACTATCTACATTATAAAAACATGCAGCAAATACAAAAACAAAACAAAACAAAAAAACAGAATTCCATGCAACGATGGAAACATGCTGCAAAAAATCCAAACAAATGCACAGCATGTAAATTCAGTCAGAAGGTTCTCATTTGGAACAATAAAAATTATGACAAATAGATGACATGCAGAGACTCACAGAGAGAAGAGCTGTTAAAAGTGGCCTTCCTGTTTAATGCTGAAAGCTACCCCCAAACATTATTATCTCTCACAGTGATGTCAGAGAATAATAGTGGTCAGTCACAAGTAAGCTGCAAAAAATATGAATGAAAAACAACAACAGAACAGCAGCTTCCTGCAGAAGTTCATGTTACCTTGTGTAGCAATCTTTTGACATAACATCTGGCATTTCCACTGCGATAATAAACAATTCATGCCATTCATGGTGGCTATATTATTACAGCTGCCATGACAAGAAACAGACTGTTATAGCAACAGATGTTAAGATTTCTCTGATTTTGAAAAGTGTTGTTTATCCGAGATGATGCAAGAACTCAAACAAAATATAGAAAAATATCACATAAGAGTGGTCATGAGTGCAACATCAAAAAATAGTACCGTGTGGTTTTATGTAGTTTTACTTTTATTTTATGCTGTTGGAACAACCTGACACAGAATAATTTTCTGAGGTTAATAAAGTTTTATCCTAACCTCTCTTAATAATGATATAGTATTTTTTTTGTCCTGTTTCTCTGCAGACCAGCGGGGGTCCGTACCGCCTTCGTATCTATGAACGCCCAAACTTCCAGGGTCAGATGATGGAGTTCAGCGACGACTGTGAGTCGGTGCAGGAACAGTTCCACAGTCCTGAGATCTACTCTTGTAACGTGATGGAGGGTTACTGGACGTTCTACGAGCAGCCAAAGTACCGCGGTCGGCAGTTCTTCATGAAGCCTGGAGAATACCCGCAGTACAGTGACTGGGGGGCCAACAGTCCCAGCACCGGATCCTTCCGCAGGATCACTGATTTTTAAATCTCATGTTATTCTGATGGTTTTTAATTGCAGTATAAATACATCAGTCTTCCTACTCCGGAAAGAGTATCTGTGTTAAATGGTAATGTTAACAAAGGTGGTGTCGTGGTTAAATTGGGTATGGCAGACAGATCGACCTCACTTATCACTATTATGTTTGAATTAAGCAAATTAAATGTAAGCTGTTTTTCTCTGTGCTTTTCAGTAAATGTTGGATTTTAAATGGTTTGATATGCTTGTAAAAAGGAGTGTATTTTGATCCAAATAAAAGCAACTGGACATGTATGACTTTAAAAATCATTGCAAACCAAACACAAGTGCAACTACAAAAATAACACATTAAAGGAGAGTTTGTTCATAAAGCATCATTATGTATAGAGTGACTCAAATGGTTAAAAACAGAACATTCAGAGCAGAGGACATGCATGCATACATCTCCATTTACCTAATAACTGGTTGTTCCATCATTGGCAGCAACAACTGCAAGCAAGCATGCTACATTGCTGATTCTAGACAAGTTGGAAGTTATGAAAAACGTGCGTTTTCACTATCAGGCAGGGCCATAACCTGTCCCCAATGTTTGAATATTGATTTTTGTTTCCTTTATTACTTCAGTCATTCCCAGCAGATGATTTTTGGTCTGCATATGCAGTCACTAGTCCTACAAAAAAGCCTCTCTGGCCCATACTAAAATCCCAACAGGAAGTCCACTAGCTTCACCTCCATTTCAAAACAAGACCTTTTTATGGTGCTACATAGCTTCAGCTGGTAATAACTTTTGTATGCATTACTCTTTGTTTTTCAGCATTATCTGGCAAGACAAAAGTATGACACTGAACACGCCTACATGCAAACATGTCATTAAAGCAGCCCCTAGTTGCAACAGGAAGTGACATAAATGGGTCATTTGTTTATTCCTCTAAGTGTGCTGAACCAGTCGAGCTCAGACTTTAAAAGATAGGTCTCAATATTTGTCCACAACACTGGTGTGTTTAATGGACGACTCAGTGGCTGTGGCGAACATTTCAATATCTCGCCATTTGACAGGAAGTTGGTGTAACGCTCGTTGATTTACACATTTAAATGTTAATGTAATGCTTTTGCTGTAGTGCCATCTATTGTGAGAAACCAGTAAAACCACTGACATGAAACAAACAATCCATTTTCAATTTTACTCAGGCCATCATTGTCAAATATCACAGTTAATTTGATGATCTGCATCTTTTAAGTGTGACAAATATGCAACATAAGAAATCAGAGAGGGGGTAAAACTTTTTGAACCCAGCCCTTTATACATTAAAACATTTAAATCAATGAAAAGATGTGTAAAGAGCTCAGCATTGACTGTTCCAGTGCCTGTCTGTGCTGTGGCTGGTGCTGGAAGCTGTTCAGTCTGTCAGAGGACATAACAACAGAGCAGGAAGACTCCAGGCTTCATTTACATCACAACAACCACTGCAACCACACAGAGATGTATAAAAACATGGAGTCTGTCTTTTCAGTGAAGAGAAAAATCACAGGAAGAAGTCTGACCAACAGCAGCAGCCGTAATGGGGAAGGTATGTATCCAGATTTATGATTTAAACAAGGACTAATCCAAACATGTCCACCACAGCTCTCCATAGGAATGATTTTATCAAACATATGACCTGAATATGACTCAATTTATCCCTCAGATCATCTTCTTTGAGGACAGAAACTTCGGAGGCCCTTACTATGAGTGCATGAGTGACTGTGCTGACCTTCATGCCATGTTTGACCGCTGCCGCTCCATCCGGGTGGAGAGTGGGATGTTCGTGATCTACGACCGGCCGGGTTACATGGGGAACCAGTTCTTCTTGAGGAAGGGGGATTATTCTGACTACATGGGCTTGGCTGGACTGAACAACTGTGTCAGGTCTTGTCGGATGATCCCCATAGTAAGATCTAGTGGGAAATAAGATACTGTATCATCAACATGATAAGTAGACTTTAAATTGAATGGGCCTTAAGAGTATGAAGTCAAATGTGATCAAAGAAGCTGAACTTGTTCATAAACAGGCAGATGGAAAGCCTTTATTCATTATTCTCCTCCTTTAAATTGCTTTTGATAGAAACATTGGAGTAGTCTTTCTACTGAGTTGCTCTAAAAAAACAAAGTAAATATAAAGTTTGGAAATTTAGTTCAAAATTCCTTTGTTTTTTTACCAGTTGAACATTATGTCCATAATTTACAGGTTCTAAAATAATAATGACAGACCATTTTCAGGGATTGTTTGTGACATCTGCTGTTTCTGCAGACGGCCTCTTGTAGACAGATGTTTAAGAAGGAACTGCAGTTTGTTGCATGTCAGCATTAGCTTCATTTCTGGACACAAAAACTCGATGCTTATTCTTATGAAAGCTTGGTTTTATGAGGACAGATAGCCTTAATGAAAGCAAACATCTATTAGTTTTTTTGAAGGAGTAACTCAGTTTTTCTGTACAACTCTTAGCTTTCATTTGTCCTCACATGCTCATGGAACTGCCTCCTGGTGGGCAAGAAAGGCACCCTAAAGCTGTCCAATATGGACTCCCACAACCAACCACAGCTCTTTCTCTCAACACAGAGGGGGGGATTTAAATATGACGTACTACTCTCTAATCCCTGTTTGCATTAATGCTGATGCACCACGCTGCTGGCAAAGCTTCACCTCCTCCACCCCAGCCTCCTCCTTTATAGCATAAAGCTTGTTGCATCCTCATATTTAGATTTATGCTACTATGGATTCATTGCTTCTGAACCAATTTCATTGTATTCAGGACACATTGTTATGAATGTATCTATCCATTCTAGCAATGTGCTTGTCTGACCCAGGGAGCATCTTTTGAGCAGAGCCTTCTCCATCCAGTAAAACTGTATATCCATTTTGCAATAAAATGGTTAAGTATATGACGAGAGTGTCCCAGAAGGAAAAGCAGTTTTTCTTCAGCTGGTTGTCCTAACAGATGAGGAGACAACACCAGGTTATATTTTTTCAGAATGCCATGAAAGAAAGAAACCCCAGAGAGGAGCAGATTGAGGACGAATGCGATTAGATGCTCCCCTGTTCCTTTAAGGATCAACACAGTAGTAGCAAACAGTCTTCTCTAATAAAACTAATGTTATCCTGATACAATCAATAAGTAATGTGAACTTGCTATTGTTAAGTAATTAGCCCTCAACTATGATTAATGATGAAAGATTTCTTGCCCTTCACATCTCATACGGTAGCACTACTGACCCATACACTCTACAATTACTAACCTGACATGCCAAACAAACTGAGTTACAGATCCGTGATATGGGATATGTTTTAAATACATCCAGGCAAACAGCCTTTTTGGAAGGGCAGAACCTTTGAAAAAATCATGAAGGATGATTAGACAAATGTATTGTCTGTCTCATTCATTATGGACCAATCAGACTGACAGACCATATGACACAGTAGCCACTATTGTTGCTAACTATGTGGGATCACTTGACGAAACAACGCAATGCGATTTGGTGCAGTTAAACAATCGTGTTGACACCACACACATGAGGATTATTCTGACAAATAATCGTTTGCGACAGGCTCCACTTGGGATATGCCCCCATGATCATCAGGGGAGGCAAATCTTGCCTAAAATTAGGCTTAAAATCCTGTAGTGTGTGGCCAGCCAAAGAGGACAGAGAAAACGATGCTGTATTACTACTGCACGTAAACATCACCAAAGCTAAGTTCTGGCCTCTTACTGATGCACAAATACAAGGAAGAACCAGCCTGGCTGGATAAAAAATGGTTACAATCATACACTTGTAAAAAGGAGAATTACCAGAGTTACTGATGATTATCTCATCCTAACATAATGACTGGAAACAGCCAGAGGGAAAGCACTGTGTCCGTTTACATCCAAAGGTAACTTTGTCGACAGTGCAGACATTTACTTTCTTGCTGCAGGTTCAAGCCTGAAGATATGGACCTCACTAGAACTGGAAGTTATCTTTTTCCTTGGAATTTTTTAACAAATGAAATTCTCAAGAAAGTGTTTGTTCTATTTGTCATATTTTGGTCTTTATGCTTGCCTATGTTGGGCAACATGTCTCCTTATAGAAACTTACATTTCACTCCAAAATGCTGAGCTTTTCCTTTAGTATGAGTATTTATCTTTACTGATGTCTTTATCATCTGTCTCATTATCTGAAAAACTCATTTCAAACTCTTTAACTTTGTGATCTTTTCAGTACCACGGCTCCTACAGGATGAGGCTGTACGAACACTTCGACATGGGAGGTGAAATGATGGAGCTGACGGACGACTGCCCAAACCTTATGGATCGTTTCCACAACTCCAACTTCAACTCCTGCACCGTGATGGATGGACACTGGCTGATGTACGAACACTCCAACTACAGGGGGCGCCACTTCTACCTGAAGCCCGGCCAGTACAAGAGCTTCAGCGAGTGGAACGGAAACAACTCTCGTATCGGCTCCATCAGGCGGCTCATGGATCTCTAAAGATGGAGGAATGATTCTTGGAAAATGTCTGCTCTTTGCCTTGTTTTACATGCTGAATAAAATGGCGTCTGTGCTCAAGTGTTTTTGGTTTTGTTCTTGCTCTCTGCGTTTGGAGGGCATGTTTTTCCCTGAGGATGTGACAGGGTCATGGCCTGACATCCTGACTCTCACCAGAGGCTTGAATAAAGTACTGCGAGCACTGACACTGACCAGACTGAAGCTCCAGAGTTATCTATTGTAGACCAGCAGGGATGTCTTTTGTCTCAGACTGACTACACTCTAGATCAGGAGAAAATATTTAAACATTTCTTATTTATATTTTTGATTTTCTGGTTACATCTTTCTCAGGCAATCACTTATTTGTTTTCAGTAATGGACTTATTGCCAATACTACCGGATTATTATGCTCTACGCTCTAATTTAGAGGGAACTATGAGTTTGCTTCTATGCAGTTGATGGAAGGTTGTACAACTGCAGATCATCCCTCTTTAGAGTAGATGTTTAGGCTGAGTGTTGTTAGGGTCTTCAGACAGTAAGAAATGGTGTCATTCATTGAAAGAGAGATGGTGGAGTCCTTAAAATCCTAATTTGGTGATAGACCATGAGGACTTGTTGAGGCCAAGTAAGAACAAAATATGAACTAAAAGTTGGACATTTTCCAATCCATACAAATTCCCTAAAAATTCAAAGAAATTCCCTAAAACTCTTGTGAAAATTCTTTAACACATTTAAAAAGTATCCAATAAAAATATCCTTTTTCAAATAATCCCCATTTTTTTCCAGATAAACTTTATCATAATGCCACAACATTCCAGTAACATTTCCCAAAATCTTTTAGAAAAAATTCCAACAAATCCCCCCAAAATTCAAAGCAAATTCCCCCTAAAATTTCTAATCAAAGTTGAAAAAAAAGAAAATATCCATTTCCCAAAATTCCATGAAAATTTCTCCTAACACCCAAACATTCCCTGAAATTTCCCCAAACTTGACAAATAAATTTCTCATATTTCTATCAAAATACTTAAAAAACTGAAAAAAAAAATTCCTTCCAAAATCTCAGAGCAAATCTCCAAACATACAAATAAATTTTCTAATTTCCCATGAAAATACTTGGAAATTTGAGAAAAAAATCCTATTTAACATCAAATCAAATTTCCATGAAATACTTGGAAATTTCCAAACAAATCCTCATAAACATCAAAACAAATCTCTATGAAAATACTTGGAAATCTCAAGAAAAAAAAATCCTAATCAAAATCAAAATGAATTTCCATGAAAATACTTGGAAACTTTACAAAAATTCCTTATTAACATCGAAAAAAATTTCCATTAAAATACTTGGAAATTTCAAGAAAAAAATCCTCATTAACATCAAAACAAATTTCCATGAAAATACTTGGAAGTTTAAAAAAAAGTCCTAATTAACATCGAAACAAATTTCCATGAAAATACTTTGAAATTTCAAGAAAAATCTTAATTAACATCAAAACAAATTTCTGTTAAAATACCTGGAAAATAAAATAAAAAGAAATCCACTTGAACATCAAAACAAATTTCCATGAAAATTCTTGAAAATTTCCCAGCAAATTCCCTATACTTTTAGGAAAATTACTGAGAATTTAAATGCAAATTCTCCCAATATTTTACATAAATTACTTTAAATTCAAATGATATTCTGGACAATTGTCTCAAAAATTTTAGTAGCAGAAATTATGTGTTAAGTAAGGAAAAGTGTACATGCAGGGTCTGAGGAGGTTAAAAAGAGTCCAGCCTCACACACACAGCCTTATGCTTCAACATCAACGATTACATCTGGGTTAAAACTGTAAATTTCATACTGTGGTCCTCAAGCGTCAACAGGACCAATAAAAGAAAATCATCACTTTAATAGTTGACTCTACAGTAAAGTTTCTCTAGTAACCACAAATCTAGCCTTCGTCCCACACTCAGCAGAAGTTACCAAAGCAAATCACCATTTTTATGGACCTGTGGCACCTTTCAGGGGTGGTCCGCCTCACATTTTGAAAACCGCCGCCTTAGATCAACCAGTTTTAAAAATACAGGAGACCATAGGTGACTGGTGAACTATTATTTAAGTCTGCATGTCCCATGTGACTAAGCTGTCATCCCAGGCTCAGATCTGATGTGTGGCTCCATTATCCCTTTCTCTCCCAGGTTTCCATAACCACGGCCCTACTTCTGAAATGGAGTCATAAAAGCTCAAAAGTTTGTCTTTAGAAGTAAAAACTTTGCAGACCACAGACATAAGGACCATTTCTAACTGGTTTTCAACATTATAATCCTTCAAATGCACACACAAGACAATTCAGACTGTGATACACATACCAGATTCCACAGACATGGAATCTTGCAGAAATTCCCATGATCAGGTGTAATTTCAGAAGAAAACCAAATATGGAGGATGATCACTGCCTGGCTTGGGTTGGTGCTCTACCTCCCCCTACTCCCTCATTTCCATGAGGGAAGAGAGAAAAGAGCAGATTATGAGAAACTAATCAATAGAGGAGTGAAGGGGGTCTTTATCAACCTTTTTTTGCCCCCAGTGGGCATTATTCCTCCTCCTCATCCAAATCCACTGACTGGCCTGAACTGCATCATCTGGCATCTCCTCTCCAGAAAAATGCCTTTGAAAAATCTGTTTTGGAGCTTTGAATCAAATATTCCTTATCTGCATGGAGGAAATGAAAAGAAGACTTTTATGGTTTTAAAGGTAAAAGTTAAAAAAAAGTGAGCTCTTAAAAGAACTAAGACCAAGAAAATGCACCGGCTTTACAGGGAAGGTTTTAGGGATTGGAGGCCCCAGGCAAAGACCAGCACGAGGCCCTCCTCCATTTAGCTAAAATCAATTTAAACAAGAAAAAAAAATATTTTAAAGTGTCTCTTTTTGGGTAATAAAGTCAGAGAACCACAGAACATAACATCTAAATTATAAATGCTGTATTTACCTAAATACCTAAGAGAGCTTGCTCCTCTGCTCTTTAAAACAGCATCAGATCTCATCACATCTATAGTTTAACATGTCTCTGGGCCTGCTAGGACTTTCTGTGTCAACATTTTTTCTTCTGTTCCTAATCACAAATGTGTTATATTTGCATAAATTGCATTTTGTATATTTTATTGTTTCAGTAGATCTGTAAGGATCTGCTTAACTCTTTTGATTGATATGAAGACATTTAGGATCTCTTAATGATCTTGGACCTTGCTGATGGATCCAGGGATCCTTTACATGGACTTTCCTGAAAAATCAGACTTTTCAGAATGCTGTTTTTCCAATTTTGGTCACCTATATATACCAACATAGATGTCTTAGTCACTGCAGTAATTTCAGATAATGATCCTGATATTTGATTCTGTCTTAAATCAACTAAAGCTTTAGCCTTTTTGGAGAATGGGGCCTTAGGTGACCACCTACATTTGTCTTAAACCTGGACTTTTATTGTAGGACGGATTTAATTTAGCTCTTCATACAAATGCACATAAAAGCATTTCTTTTTTTTTTTAAAATTTACTTTTTATTGTTGTTTTTGATACAAACAATAATAAAACAAAACAATAATAAAACAAACAAACAAAAAAAAAAAACAGCAGGGGGAGGATCCAACTCTCAAGTAACATTTAGATTACACAAATGACAACATGAACATATAACCAAATTAGTTCCCTCGTTTGCAATAAAAATTGAAGATATGCCCCCCATAGGGGGCATATTGTTGCTATACAAAATCAGGCCTTACGGTTAAAATGTAGGCGATCCATTTTGACCAGATTTCAGCAAAGATATCAATTTTACATCTCATTTTAAATGTGATCCTTTCCATAACGTATATACTGTAAACAACATCAATCCAGTCATTTAAAATAGGTATGTCTCTTTTCAGCCATTTTCTGGTCAGAGCCTCCTTGCTTGCTACTAACAATAGTCTCAATAAACATTTGTCTCTGTTTGCACATTTAAGCTCTTCTAAGTCGTTGAGGTACATGGTTTTAAAGTTAAAGCAGATTTTAAAGCAAAAAACGGCCTCCAGGACCCCATGGACACATCTCCAAAATGGAGCCACAGAGGGGCAATCCCAAAAGATGTGAAAATGGTTTGCTATAGTACTTCCACAGGACCTCCAGCAAGTAGTCTGATTAGAGTACTTAGTTTTCTGTGCTGGGGTACAAAAGAAACGGGTCACGTTCTTCCAGCTGTATTCCCTCCATGAAGGAGAGCTTGTTATCAACCGTTGCTGTCTGCAGATTCTGACCCATTCCTCCACTGTTATCATGATGTTGCCCTCTGATTCCCATCTTGATTTAATGTCCAGAGTATGGTCTCCACATAAAAGCATTTCTAAAAAAGCTGTGCTTGCATGAACTTCTCCACCAGATGGCAGTGTCAGAGAGTTACATTACTGATAACGAGATCTGATCAGCATGAAATTCTTATTAAAAATACTAAAGGCGCATTTACATTTTGTAGTTTCACACTTTTACACAAACCATCTTAGAGTATGATTTAAAAAAAAATCTTCTTAAATTGACAGTGGACTGTTAAAACACTTTTAAAGACATTTTAAACAAATAAAGAGACATAAAGAGGTTATTTTATGTTTTTAACCAACGAGAATTCAGAGAAAAAAGACCAAAGCGGTCATCTGATGTTAATGCAGTGAGGTTAAATTAAAGTATAGAAACTTTAAAGCTCAAGAGTGAACAAAAACACATATTCATACCTCTATGAATGATGGAAATAATCCAAAATAAAGGGCTAGAATGACAGCACAAACTAGAAAACTTTCAGTGCTGTGGAGAAAATACTGTCCATTCAAACAGAACAGAGGGATGACTAAAAACCCGTCAGCTCTCACCTGTACAAACATTACTCCTAAACATCTCTTCAGGACAACACGGCAGTACAAATGCCAAAGATTCCTGACTATTACAATATGAATGACACATGCAGAGTCTGCATTTCACATTCAGTATATATGTGACAGGTGGGAGTCTTCAAAGAGCTGCATGGATCACACAGGACAAGGCACGGGCAGAGACAGCGGCTGACATGGGGAAGGTAAACAGCACAGCTCACAGCACACATAGGGGGGACAGTAGAGCACAGTTGGGTACTGTTTCTGAATAAATTAGAGGCTATTTTCAAATTCAAAGTCGATAACATGGATTTAAAACCTGTATTTGAAGTGCTTTTTCTCATGCTGAGGTTGGATTACATGATTGTTTTGTCTGTTTCGATGCTTATTGTTGGATTAGATGATTACAGAGATGTAAATTCATGCTGTGATGTGAGCTACAGTAATGACAGATGTGATGATGTTGGAACAGTGAGGGGAAAAGTCTGGGCAACACCCAGAGAAAGTGGATTTTTCAACTGTTTCTTGCCAGTATTTCTCCTTTTTGGTCTGCTGTGATCATCCCTAAGCTGATATGAACCATAGACTAGTGGTTTGCAAAAGGACCCAAAAGTGAACCAGGAAATAAAAATGTGGAAAAGTATATGATCTATGGAAGCCTATAGTTGACATACAGTACAGCCATACTTTTTATCTTTAGTTTCTCTTGCGTTGATGACAAAATTTTGGGCTTTTTCTCAAACTAATTTATTAACTCTGATGTTTGCATGCCCTGCTTGTTTTAATCTGTCTCTTTGTCCGGTCATACGCTTCATAAAAGTTTTTGGATGACCAACCAACAGGGACTGTAATGACATTGTATTCAAATCCATGTACTTTAATATGGAGGTGTCCCCCTTTTGCAGCTAAAACAGCTTCCACTTTACTTGGAAGGCTTTCCACAAGACTTTGGAGTTTTTCTGTTGGAATTTATGTCTATTCATTCTGTAGAGCATTTATGATGTTTGGCACTGATGTTGGACCGGAAGTCCTGGCTCACAATCTCTGCTACAGTTCATCCCAAAGGTGCTCGATAGGGTTGAGATCAGAGCTCTGTGCAGGCCAGTCTAGTTCTCCCACATTGAACTCATCAAACCATATCTTTGTAGTCCTTCTTTGTGCACTGGGGCACAGTCATGTTGGAATAGAAAAGGACCTTCCCCAAACTGTTGCCACACAGTTGGAGGCATAGCTTTGTCCAAAATGTCTTGGTATGCTAAGCATTAATTGACCTTCACTGGAGATAAGGGGCCTAGCCCAAACCCTGAAAAACAGCCCCATAACATTATCCCTCCTCCACCAAACTTCGCAGTTGGCACAATGCAGTCAGGCAGGTAACGTTCTCCCAGCATCTGCCAAACTCAGACTGACGGCCAAACAGAGAAGCGTAATTGGTCATTCCACAGAACACGTTTCCACTGCTCCACGGTCCAGTGTCGGTTGGCTTACACCTCTTCATCTGATGCTTGGTACTGAACTTGATGATGTGAGGCTTGTATGCAGCTGCTCAGCCATGGAAACCCATTCGTGAAGCTCCCACTGCACAGTTTTAGCACATACATTTATGCCAGGAAGTTCAGAACTCTTCAGCGATCAGCAGAGGGTTGGTCACTTTTACGCACCATGCATCTTAGTGGTTGTTGACCCTGCTCTGTGAATTTATGTGGTCCTCCGCTTTGTGGCTGAGTTGCTGTTGTTCCTGAATGCTTCCACTTTCTAATAATATATCTTATAGTTGATTATTGAATATCCAGCAGCGATGAAATTTCATCATCTTATTGCAAAGGTGGCATCCATCACTGTACCACACTTGAAGTCACCGAGCTCTTCAGAATGACTCATTCAGGATCAAAAATGTTTTCAGATTAGGACTACATGGCTAGGTGATTGTTTTAATACACCTGTGGCAACAGGTCTGATTGACACACCTGAATTCAATAATCAACAGGTGTGGATGAATACTTTTGTCCATATAGTGTATGTGCATGTTTTCCCTAAAAGTTACAGTGTGTAAAATTGGAAATATTAGGGGCATCTAACAATCACATTCTAGGCTGAATCACTCATTTATGGTGGCAAAAGTGACAAACCAGTGGAATATTAAACATACAAAAAATAAAAGGCAACTGTTGTTTCTGTGGTAGAGGTTGTTTGCAGCATGTGATCCTGATGATATGAAAATGTTAAACGGGGGCAGGAAGTGAAGAATTATGTTTAGAAATGAATGAGAACGAAGAACAACCCAGCCAGCCTGTCCATGTGGGTCCCAAATGGGTTACTTGTGGGCTGCAAATATGGGTTCTGTATGGGTTTGTCTGCAGGTTCCTGAGGCTCTTTAACAGCTTTTCATCCTTGTTTTGTCATAAACATGCTTCTAATGGAAATGGGAAATAATCTGAATAATGACGTGCTGTTCATGAACAAGCCTGTTCTCCAAAACAGAACCAAGGGAGCTAGCTAGTTTGAGATCCAGTCTCCTTTTCTCCGTTTCTGTTGTCATTCAATCCACATTTAAAAAGCCAAACTTGTACCATATGAAGAGCAGTAGGAGCCAAACAACCAGGCCATTTTACAGGTCTCTGAAAAGAGATGGATTTCTTGTCATAACTTGGACAGAAGGCTTGATGGACATCAGCTGTGGAAACACAAGCAAGATCAGGGTTAAGTGTGCCTCTGTGACAGACTGTACTAAGCAGGGCTTTCTGGTGGAAACAGATCATACACGACACTGCTAGTCAGCGCTTTAGACCAAGGCTTTTTATCCATGCCTCCATGAACTTTTTGAACCGTTTTTTGCCTGAATGCGTCACTACTTTAGTGACTTAAAAGTAGCTCAATATGGATTCTTTTTTTGCACTTTGACTAGTTGGCACAGTCATAAATGGAACAAAACATTGGAATTTTGACAGAGCTTCTTTGTGCAGATATCAAGTCCCGGCCCCCATCTGGAGTTCTCTGTCATCCCTGTCATTTGCAAAGAACCTACAGTAAAAACACGGTGGTGCAGTTTGTGGCAGGAGACTTTCCTTGTATTTGATTAAAAGGCTTATTCTAAGTCAATAAATCAAAAATATCTTCATATTCATATGATTAAACACAAAATTATACATACTTATAAATACTGTGATTTTACTTAATACTGACTATTTTCATAAAGTTAGTTACACAATATTCTCCAAAATATCCCACATACTGCACCTTACATGGATTTAAGTGATTGGCAGTTGTTTCTCTTCAGGAAGAGCTGTTGGATCCTGATGCCTCACCAGTTGAGAACCACTGCTAAGGACAATGTTTGGGAAAGGCAGAACCTACCACCCCAAAAAAAACAACTTATGACTGGATGAATGTTATATCATATTCATTATGGGCAAATCATGTAGTAGGTGTGTGCCACCACCCTGGGGAGTAAATGTGATCTGGTTATTCTCTGACCAAGAACATGCGTATCAGCTTGATGCTTTACAAGACTGATTTCCCTGATGACGGACATGGAATCTGGAAATCCACTAACTTCTAAAGTTCAGTCCCTCGTCAACATGTCATATGTGCAGGGATGTTGTCAGAGCTCTACAGACTTTTTCTCTTTCTCATAGCCCATCTCACAGCACCAACTTTATCAAGCCTCTCACTTTGCCATTTGATCTATTTATGCTTGTGACTTATGCACATCTAGGGCAATCTGTGCTCTCAATGGACAAAGTCAGTTGAACAAATCATAAAAGTCGTTATAAATGGCATCTCAGATGTGGCCTTGGTTCTTGCCTACTGTGACACACCAGACAATATTAAAAGATCAGGCATTACTGTGCTTATAATGTGTAGTCTGACCTCAGTATCGCACATTTTACTCTATTATCAATGAAAATAACATTTTTACTTCAATGTCTAGATCATCTTCTATGAGGACAAGAACTTCTCTGGACGCCATTTCGAGTGCAGCCATGACTGTGCCAACCTGACGTGTGAACTGACCCACTGTAACTCCATCCGTGTGGAGAGCGGCAGCTTCATGATCTATGAAAAACCAGACTTCACTGGAAACCAGTACTTCCTGAAGAAAGGAGACTATCCTGACTTCAGCACCTGGACTGGAGTCAATGACTCTGTCAGCTCCTGTCGACAAATCTGTGCGGTGAGTTACTGTGTTTGAGGCTAGGGGCTCAGGATTATCATCAGGATTAGGGTTATTCAACCTAACCCTGAACCAGCTCCTCAACAAAAGCATCATAGATCCATTCTAAAATTATGTATAAGCCATTTAGTAAGATAAAATAATGGTTATTCAAGTACAAATGTTGCTTTTGTTGATTTGTTTGTGATTTTATCCATCCAAAAATAATCCTGCACAAAATGTAGTCATTCTGCTTTTCTACTTTATAAAACAATATATAACATAATTTAGCTTTCTAATTTAGCATTCTAATATTTTTAGTAGTGTAATAAATGTGCTGTAGATCAAAAGTATCAAACTCTTCTACCTTAAAATAGCAGGTTGTTCTAAGAGTTCAACAACTTTCAACTAAGAGAGTGATGTCAAATCAGACTGCCCTGCTTGTCTACTATCAGCACTTTCTAATCTTGTTTTTAGCCTTACTGCCACCTATACTGGGGTGTCCATGATGTTCAAAATGTGATGGTCTGGTTCCAAAAAGAAACTAGTGATTCTTCTTTCAGGAGTTTTAGTGTTGTTAAAACAACCAAAAGCTTAAATCTGTATAGCTTTTTGTCTACAAGCTCCAATGGCAGGCTGGCTGTTCTACTTAAACACAACACTGCTTTGAGGCACTTTACTGAATGTTCCCCCTCTCTTCTTTAGAATCAGCATTCTGGCTCGTTCAACATGCGACTCTATGAGCGGATCGAGTTTGGTGGTCAGATGATGGACCTGATGGAGGACTGTCCCAGTGTCATGGACCGCTTCCACGTCAGTGACATCTTCTCCTGCAACGTCACTGAAGGCAACTGGCTCTTCTATGAGCACCCCAACTACCGGGGCAGGATGTACCTGATCAGACCTGGAGAGTACAAGAGGTTTAGCGAGTGGGGTGGCAGGAGCGCCAGGGTCGGCTCCATCAGACGAATCATGGAGTATTGATCTAGAGCTACTTGGAGGTTTCTGGAAAGACGTCATGCTTGGATGATAGCCAAAAGACTGTAAAAAGTATGACAAACTGTGCAAGAGGCTAAGAAACAAACTCTGTTCTGGATAATTATCATCATCATTTTCCTCCTAATAGCACATTTCAAACAATAAGGCATGTTTAGTGTTAAAACTAAATAAAAGACAGAGAAACATGAAAAACAGAAAAACAGTTTCAGAAAAAATCTTTGTTTTTCCGAAGAGATTTCAAAAATATTTCTTGCAATAAAAAAAGATTAATTCCTTAGATAAAGAATGGACTTGGAAGAGAGACTGTTGCTTCAGTAGATTGCTTCAACCAACAGCTGCAATGTGGATGCAATAGCTGCAACATCTTCCCTGTGCCCACCAAAAGTGCACAAAAAGTGGATAGGTGACTGGCTGTTTTTAGAGTTTTACAGCATAATAGAAAAGATCAAAACTTTTAAGTTGTTTTTCCTTCAATCGGTCACAGCTGCCTTCTTCAAAGACTCCAGGCTCCATTGACTCTTTCCAGTGGCTTTTTATACCAGCATGGAGAATCATTAGTGTTTGCTGTCACACATCCTCTGCCTCCACAATACCTCTACATACAGCACTATACAGTGCATGAGTAAGGGTGGAGTAAGGGGTGGATGTGTGGACTAAGAACAGCCCAGGGTACTGTCTGAGCGAGTAAAAGGGTTACCACAGGTCCCTGATCATATTGGAGATGTTCCGAGGGCCTGAAAACCACCAGCAGGCTCTAGGCCTATCCCCTGGGGGAAAGACTCGGACAAAAAGAATGCCATTAAGCTTGACCTTGGCTGCAGAGTAACACATGTATGTGTCAACACCCCCCCTTCACCCAGCCCTGGGCTTTGACACATTGGGCTCTGTGGGAATCCTTAGCACCCTACTTGCCAGAACTTTTGCACATAACTGTGTGTATACTGCATCTTGCATCCATATTGAATTAAATTTTGAGGATTTGCACAGCCAACTTGTCAAACCAATACTGCAGAAGCATGGCAGGCAAGTGTAACTCCAGCTTAAGTCTGGCCTGCAGTGTAAAAAGCACTTTGTATACTAAGAAGACTATAGAACCCTATACAAGCTGAAATCCATTGGCTATTAAACCACCACTAAAGATAAAGGTGTTGCAGTCTGTAGCAGTCTACTGGAGCAATTCCCAAAGAATTCCATCCGAAGGGTAATTTTCAAACCAAGAAATGCAGAAATAGGACTCAGGTTAATTGACCTGGTGCTCCTTATTTCAATTCAAAATAAAAACAGGAAGTCAATTACCTTTATTTGAAGACATTTCACTTCAAACATTCACAGACAGCTCAGTGGATAAGTCAAAAGTCATCCCATACCTTGTGTTATCAATAGAGCTATCAAACGATTAAAGCTTTTAATTGTTCTTAAACTCAAAGTTTCTGTAGTTGATAGTCAAATTAGTGATCAGTAGTTCTGCAGTTTTTGTAGTCATGTTTAATCCCCCTTATGTAGCCTTTTAAAACTCCCCTATTTTGCATTTGAAACTGTTTTTGTTTCATTTTGGATTTTTATTACACATTTTGTTTTATTCTCAAAAAAGGAAAAAATGAACTCCTTATAGACTGAAAAGAAAATAAGGCAACAGTGAAAAGGTAAATCTTTGATATCTCAAGGTTTAGATGACAGAACGAGTGATGCAGTGCTACATCAGTGCTACACTGATACACGTCTAAACAAGTATTTCACATGTATGGTAAAACATACCACGGACGAACAGCCAAGGGAGGGAGCTGGATTGAAATGGCAACTATAATAGACTTAACATGTAGCTAAAGGCTACCAACAGTGGCTTCTTCGCTCTAAATTCTCGTTTGACCGAATGAGATTTGATGTCTTGAGAGACAAGACTAGGCCGAGACTCTGGTAGTCAGTGAACAGAATCTGTTGGTGTGTGCTGAGTTGATCCTCTCGGACAACATCCAACACTTTACAAACAAAACTGGAAGTGATTATTTGCCACCATGTGTGGGATGTCACACATTGGAAAAATCTGTTAAGATTTTAAAAATCTTAATGCGTGTGGCATGCTTCAGAGACACTGTTATACATTAGGAACAATGTAGGAGTGCATGTACAAAATGACTCACTGATGTCCAATGATCCCCTGTTAACGTGACAGCACTTTTGCTTTTTAGGAGTCAAAATTTAACTGCTTTCTCTAAGTTGATAACCCAGTTAAGATTAACTATTAAGGTACGAGATTTTCTCATTAAACTTTATTTGTTATGCATTAACTTTGAAATTTGTACCGTCTACAGGAACAAGTACTGTGTGTCCACCTTGCACTAAAAAAGCTTTTATTTTGAAAGGAAATAAGGAACTTTTTATGTATCTAAAGTTATGACAATAGCTTTACAATTAGGTAAAAAGATCATGCAACTGATAGCCAATTAAAGCAAAACATGTAGAGTTCAGTGTATAAAAGGTAAATGTTTGATGTCACAAGGTGCAGGTGACTTAACTTGTCCACTGAGCTGTCTGAGTTTTTAGAATGAAATGAGACAATAAGGAGCAGTGGTGGACTTAATTTACATCACTGTGGCTGCAGAAAGACGTTGATTTGGTTAAACAAAGAAAGGGACAATAAAGCATGCAATTTAAAAATGTATGCACTTGTTATGAACCTTAATCTCATACCAATTAATGCATCTGTTATCAAACATTTACCTTTTTACTGTTATTTTATTTCATTATTAATCCATAACAAGTTTTTTTTTGGCCATTTTTAAGTTCATCTCAATTTTTTTTACCGGCCTGAAGTTCCTTATTTTATAAAGTCAATTATTCACATTTTAAGACAGAGCAAGCATCCTAAGCCAAAACAAATTTCAAATGCAAAACAGTAGATTTTGAAAATGCAACAAAATGAAATTAATTGCAATTAACTGGGACTAAATCTTAAATGGTTTGTAAGCTCTAGTGGTAAAGTTACTGTTAATCTTGCAAAAGTCTTGATAGTTTACTCAAATGTCAGGAGGATATTGAAGAACCCACTATGATTTGTGAAAACTGTAACCTTAGGGAAAGCGGGAGTAAGTTTGCTCTGTGTAAATCATTAACATAAAGTAATATTCATCATTGTATTCCACCTCAGAAACTATGTTTATTCAGGATTAAAGAAATAAATCTCTTTACCTGATGGACTGTGCAGACATTGACGTGTCAGCCCTAATAAATATAAATTTAATCCTGCTGATGTCTCATGGTACACACTCTCATCATCAGTGTATTGTTGGATGGCATTTTCTGGGGCTAGATTGTGATGAACGTGGAGGAAAGAACAATAACTCATCACACATCGGGACTCATCTATACATAAACAGATGTCACACCCACCCAGACACAGACACCAGCGTCCCGATCCATCATCACTGTGCAGGATGAATTTAAATGACAATACTTTATGCTGTGCAATCACATGGGAGTCTTTTCTGTCTTTTTTTTTATAAAGCACAGCAGCTTGGCTCGGGGACAGTTCAGAGCACTAATACAGCCTGATGCAAGCACAACCATGGGAAAGGTAAAGGGAAATAAATGTTCCTTTTATTTCTGCAGTGATTTTAGGCACATTTACATGTTTTGTAACACTTCCAAGGAGTTGATTCCCTTTCTCTCTGTAAACCATTGCTTTGCCAGATAATATTTTATGAAGACAGAAACTTCCAAGGGCGCTCTCATGAGTGCAACAGCGACTGTGCTGACCTCCACTCATACTTCAACAGATGCAACTCCATCAGAGTGGAGAGCGGCTCCTTCATAATCTATGAGAGGCCCAACTTCATGGGCAACCAGTACTACCTGCGGAGAGGGGATTACTCGGATAACCAGCGTGTGATTGGAATCAGCGACTGTGTACGATCCTGCAAGCTGATCCCACAGGTATTGTCCTTTCTTTTTAGGGTTATTTAATTGGCGTTTACTGTTATCCGCAAGGGAACAGGTCTAGATATTTCCAGGGATAGCCAGAGTGGGGGAAAATGCACCAAAAAGCTGAGGGTTGAGTCAAACAAGGAGGCTTTAGAGGACTTTGAGCAAGCTTAACAAGCTCCCTGGTAGGTCTTGTTTTGTGCAAAATGCATGTTTTGACTGCATGTCAATCATTCTGTGAGTTGATATTGGTGTGAAAATTTCACTGCATAAAGAGACAAACATTCAGGTTTCTTTTTAACAGTTTTCCATCCTGTTCCAGCACCGAGGTTCCTACAGGATGAGGCTTTACGAACGCCCCGACATGGCCGGTCAGATGCACGAACTGGTGGACGACTGCCCAAACATCCAGGACCACCTCAACACGTCTGACTTCAACTCCTGTAACGTAATGGATGGCCACTGGCTGCTGTACGAACAACCCAACTACAAGGGTCGTATGTACTACCTGAAGCCAGGGGAGTACAGGAAATACAGTGACTGGGGAGGAACCAGCCCCAAAATCGGCTCCCTCAGAAGAATCACGGATTACAACTAAACCGAGTGTCACTAAAATGAATCTTTCTAAGAGTTTATGTCTGATTTATCAATAAATATAACTGCTTCATAAACATTTTTGTGTCTTTTTCTGTGCACCTTCCAGCTTTCAGCTTTTTTGTTGCCTTAATGCCACTAAAATTCATAAAACTACATTTTTTTTTTAGCATATTAAATTTTTTTACATGCTTTAAAATTCAGACAGAAATCTTTCATAAGAGTGAAACCATGAGTTTGGTAACCGCAGGGGACACATTTCCCGCCGTCATACTTTTCTGGTAAGCTTGTCTAATCACCCCCTGCTTTGGCACACCGTGCCAAACAATGCCAGAGTTGCCCCCCCTTCAAATCAGGTCCCCTGTCTAGCTGGCAGAATTTATCCATATGATTAGAGAAAAAAACAAAGACAGCATGTAGTGAGCAGCAGTACAGAGTGGAGGGAGTCAGCTGAATGTCACAACCGTTAGATTCTGGACTGAAACAAAAGAAAAGAGCAGCAACAAATGAGACATACAGGAAATGATCATGATGAATCCAGGTTGGCAGTGATCACGCATGATCACAAATACAGATGTAAAAAATAGGTAACAACATTTTCTAATAAATGCAACTTTTCAGAAAAATGAAAAATGAAATGAAATAATAAGTCTGAATCATGAGTGTATACCATATAAAACTGGGGTAAATTGGGCTAAATTTACCATTTTTTTCTGCAATAAAGATGAATTTTCCAAAGCATTGCTTTCAAGAAAGAAAAGTTTTAAGGTTACATGAATAATAAAGTTTCCCAACATTTTCTCTGCTTATGGTTTTTCAATTGCAAAATGATATCAAACGGTATAAAAAATGATTTTATTTTATAATATTAACTCTTTTTGTTAATGTTTTTTTTTTTCAGATTTGCATCTCAATGCATTTAGATTAAATATCTTGTATATGTTGCTGTCCATGACTGGATTTGTTAGTCTGAAACTCTACTGATGACTTTCTTGAAAAATATATTTTTAATCTCAATTAGATTTTCCTGGTTAAATAATTAGAATTAAAATAATATTACACAGAAATAAAAAACCCCATCAAAATCAGACTCAATGCATTTAGCACAAACAGAATCCTCCTTGTAGTGATTTTATGACTTTCATTGAATTGCATTTAACAAATTTAAGCCCTAACCTATAAATGCATGCCAAAAAAAACATTAAAAATAAAGATACGAGCTTATAAATAAAGATTTTTACAAGTTTTAATACAGAAAGTGTTCATTCATATGCAAAAATATGGGAATCCTTGCATCAGCCTGTGCAGATTTAACTCAGATCAAAGTATTTGTGGTTAAAATCCCATCAAATCTCACATACTACATTTATTTTTATACATCTTTGTTTTTTTAAATATTACTGTTACATATAATCGTGCATCTTTGATTGCACCATGTTATCTAATGCCAACCACAACAGCAAATATATGCATGTGAACACCTCAAATTGAACAAACAGAACAACAAAAATGCCAGAAACTCAATTAAAAAAAACCCCATTATTTTCTTCACATGAAGATACCCTGCTCAGTTTTTCTGTGTACAATCAGGAGAGTCCCCCAACATGGCTGTGATACACGATGGGAGTTGTAGTCCACTGGACCAAACCAACAGAAACTGTAGTTGAGCAAAAACAACCAGAAACTGGGGGAAAATATGGCCTTACAAATGAAACATTCAAGAAATCTACAATAAATGACAAGAACCAAATAAAAGCTTTACATCCAGAGTGGCATACGAACTCATAGGATGGTCTGCTCTCACTTATTAGCATACATGGAGCTGCTCAGATAGAGCATTAGCGAGACTGAATGCCTCCCTGCTCTGTCATGCAACATATTTAATGGCAAAGGGCTGTTCCATATTGTTCTGCAGCCATTGTCCGCTGGACGTGTGGATACCATACTAGTCTTTTCCTTTGTCCATGCAAGTCAAAACACCAAACCGCTTAATTATTTATCCCCCTCTTTTTTTCAAATACAAATCCATATTTCTGTCCCAATGTTGGGCTCACAACAAAAAGGTAAACATGTGCCAGTAGCCTTCAGTTATAACTACCAGAGGATTTAAATAACAATACTTTGTTTGTGGAGAGGCAGTATAAAAAGCCCTGAAAACATGGGGAATCTCTCCAACGGAGAGACCATGGGCAAGGTGAGTACTGTTTCTCCTCTCTTACATACACAGTTTAAGTTGGTCAGACTTCACTCTAAGTGTGTTTTAATGTTGAATTTTGGAGCTAAATTTGACTTTAATGCTCCAATAGATTATCTTTTACGAGGACAAGAACTTCCAGGGTCGAAGCTATGAGTGCAGCAACGACTGCACGGACCTTCACTCGTACTTCAGCCGCTGCAACTCCATCAAGGTGGAGAGTGGCTGCTTCATGATCTATGAGCGACCCAACTTCATGGGCCACCAGTACTTCATGAGGAGAGGAGAGTACCCGGACTACCAGAGGTGGATGGGGTTCAGCAGCTGTATCCGCTCGTGTAGGATGATTCCAGTGGTGAGTAGAGAAGTAGAGGCACTGAATAAGAGCAAAAAACATCACAAGTGTGATTTGAAACTGTCTACTCAACATATTCTGACATTTTAGCTCTAAAGTTTGACTTATTTTTAGATTTATGACACTAAAACGCTCCTTTCCTCTGTCCCCTAGTATCGAGGCTCCTACAGATTGCGTATCTACGAGAAGCCTGACTTCAGCGGTCACATGATGGAGTTTGTGGATGACTGTCCCTGTGTGTCCGACCGTTTCCACCACCGCCACGTGTACTCCTGTAATGTCATGAACGGCTACTGGATCTTCTACGAGTACCCCAACTACAGAGGCCGGCAGTACTTCCTGAGGTCCGGGGAGTACAGGAGGTACCGCGACTGGTGCGCTACTTGCGCCATCGTCGGCTCCTTCAGGAGGGTCACCGAATTTTAGCCATCCATCACACGCTTTCCTGTAAATATCAGACACTTTGTTTATTAAAAGATGTTGAATTTTTAACCTTCTTTTGGCACGTGTTTTCATTGATCTGTCAAAGACTGAGTTTGATTTGTCTTCTTGCCAGATAGATTCATGGAGGGCTGACAGCACTCTTCACTGTGTGATTGACAGATCTTTTGTTTTTAACCTTTTTCGATTGTGAAGAAAAGGTTGAAGATTTACTTATTGTGCTTACTCCTTCATTACATGGACCAAGAGGGGTGAGCAGCCATTTTTAACTGTATGCAGCATGCTTCAAGGCAAATAAACTACCCATTAAATGGGCAAACCTTTCTACTGTGTTTTCAGCTCTTCTTTGACAAACTTCAAGGAAACAAATACAAGAAATACACAAATATAAATCCTTGAATAAATAGCTCAGATTCGACCATAACTAAATATCATCTGATAATTAATTGGTGATTGAAAGTCCATAATAATTCCTTATTAAAGCACATGAAAAATACTCAAAAATCTGTATTCATTGACTTAAAACATATCTTAGTGCTTTTTACATTAATGGAGAAACTTTAATTTTAGCTATCTATAACACTATTAAAGAAACAGATAAAGTTTTACCAGGGGCTATGCAAGAGCAAATAAAAAATATCAACACCATCACATGCTGTCTAAAACGAAGTATATATTTCAGCAAATCATTTATTTAATCAACCTTTATCTACACTTGAGAAATAATTAAGGGGGCAACCCTCATTAATAATTATGTCAGATCAATTAAGGAAGAAATCTGGACAGAATACAAGGCCATTATAAGCAGAAGAGAGATTGACTAAAGGACGATAAAACCGTCAAGCAATTGGCCTTGTCTGGTTCTCAGGAGTGCCAAATGAGAGAGAGAAGTTAGGATGATTCCAAGGGCCCATGGCTGTCAGAGGCCCTAAAAATATTATTTATTTCTGTGTTAAATTATGTAAAAAAAAACTTTACTCAGGCTTTATCAATCGAAATGTGGCCTTTTCTTGTTTTTATTTCAATAAAAGTAAGATTCAGGTAGATCTGGGCGATATGGGCATACCTTAATATTAATCTAACTGAGTGTTATAATAGTTTGAGTCCGTTTCTCTTGTGTAATAATGTTTTTGAGGGCCATGAAGGTGGTAAAGCTTGCCAAAAGTGCACAATCACATGTCTAAGGGTTTTCACAATGCTAACCCTATGGCCAGTATTTTATCAAACATGAAAAAATTAGTAGTTGCATGAACCCTTACATTACTGTTGAGCTGAGAGGCAGAAAGGAAAAGAGCTTTGTTATAAGTAGGCATGAGAGAGCAGCTCAAACTGACTTCAGGGACAGACAAAGCGCCCTCTAGTGACGGGTCTCCCTAATAACTCAGTGACATGGTATCTCTTAAAGGTACATGACACAATTTCAATTTTATCTCAGTTTTGGGGTCAGGGTTCAGTACTAGAAGTCCTGGATGCATATTTCCAGATTTCCATGGTTGATTATTTTGAATAGCAGTAGTGACGACTGCTGTTTGTCCCATTTTTCTGCTGTGTAAAAACAAAGCAATAAATAGCTAAATAAATCCATTCATCCTGAATTAAACATACCTGTGATTATAAAGTGTGTGGTCACATAGTTGTTACAGAACCGCAGGTGTAGGGGGTTATCATGTTGAATCACTGCTGTGTGAGTGGTGCCACAATTCCTTATGGGTTTAATTTAACAGGAAAGAAAGCTACAGTGAATGTAGGTGTTATTTGTGGTAATTGGCCCCTTGTGTGAGCTAGTAGACTGCTGATTGACTGGTTTATGTAAACACAGGAAAGGATGTTGTGACATGGCTTGAGCACTTTAAATACACAGTTAAAACTGGTCTCCTCTACTACTGTATACCAGCATGTAGCCTTCAAAATGCATCAGCATCTGTAATGTCTTCAATCCCCTCTGCTTTTACATCCAGAGGCTTTTTTAAGAACTAAGCAGAGAAGTTGAGGACAGAGAGAGAAGCAGATGTGTCACATAGCTCTGCTGTGTCTTCTTGCTGGTAATCTTTCTTGTTAGTGTGTTTTGTTGTGTTCTTCATTTGTACTTTACTAGTGGTTAACAGACAGTTATGAGCTTTACCACCACCTGATATGGGATGTGGAAACTGTGTGGAGACCCTGCATTTTTTACTTTTTTCTCCATTCAGAACTATCTGTCATGTGACTGCATGTATCAAATTGATGGCCAAACCATGGTGGACCAGGACAAATACAAATACTGTTACAGACCTTATATCCAGGGTTCCAGCTTGGCTCCCCTTAGTAAGACATTAGCTCCCCTGAAAGCATCATTTGTAGGATTTCCTCTAAAATATTGACTGTTTACTATTTTTTGATGAGTTTTGGCAGCCTGGCCTTTTTGTTGGTGTTTAAAATGTCCATGTGTACTTGTTGTTCTTGTTCGTGTCGATTTTTAATCGTAATGATGGCATTCGCCGTCTTAAATCTACCATATGTAGAAATTTTGCTCTAAAAGTCTATGAACTTAGAAAAGACCTGTCCTTTATTATATGTGTGTTTTGGTTGAGTTCTTACATTACCTCACAGATTTACCCAAATCTTCATCAAGGGGGTCGCTGGACTTGATCACAAAAGGTAACCTTTTGATTAACCTAACCTTACACCTCACCTTACATGAAGATCAACCCAACCTAAGCCTAACCTTTTGATTAACCTCACCTAAGCCTACCTTGAAAATCAATCTAACCTAAGCCTAACCCTAACCTTAAGATCAAGCTAATCGAAGTCTAAGCCTGACATTTTGATTAACCTCACCTAGCTACCTCGAAAATCAGCCTCAGCTAAGTCTAACCCTAACCTGAAAATCAACCTAATCTAAGCCTAAACCTTACCTGAAGATCAACATTACCTGGGCCTTACCCTTACCTAAAGATCAAAATTATCTAAGTCTTACCTGACATGAAGATAAACTGAAACTAAGCCTAACCTAACCTGAAGATAAACCTAACCTAAGCCTATCCCTAACTTGTAGATAAACCTAACCTAAGCCTAACCCTAGCTTGAAGATCAACCTAATCTAAGGCAAACCTGACCTGAAGATCAACCTAAACCAGGCTTAACCTAACCTAATTATGAACCTTAACTAAGTCTAACCTGACCTGAAGATCAACCTAATCTATGACAAACTAACCTGAAGATCAATCTAAACCTAGCCTTACCCAAACCTAAATATCCACCAATTTAACCTGAAGATCAACCTAACCCTACTCTCACCTAGGCCTGAAGATCTGCTTAATCTAACCTGAATATTAACCAAATCCCTCTCTCATCTAAACCTGAAGATCTACTTAATCTAACCTGAAGATCGACCTAATCCTACCCTGACGTAAACCTGAAGATCTTTTTAATCTAACCTGAAGATCAACATAACCTTACCCTCACACAAACCTGAAGATCTGCCTAATCTAACCTGAAGATCAACCTAATCCCTTTTTCATCTAAACCTGAAGATCTACTTAATCTAACTTGAAGATCAACATAAATTTAGCCAAACTTGAGTATTTGTCTCCTTCACATTTCTGCTGACAAAGTTTGTCAGCTACATTTGTTTGGAGGAGTGGCGACACAGCACCATGCTATTTGTTACTGCAGTGATTCCAAAACCGTTTTTGCTGAGCCCTCCTTTTGCAGATTAAAATGTTTCTAAGCCCCTCCACCCCTCATAGTAAACATCAATGTATAAACCTTCATCTATTTATGCAGAGAAAACATTTCATGCAGATAGGATGTTAAACCTA